>NC_134456.1:58651028-58957028 GCF_047948215.1 Lycorma delicatula
TTATTCAGAATCACACGGGTCACTCGCTGGCAAGCCCTTTCGGCCAACTCTTTAGTAACTTTCGCTCTGGACGGGTAATCTTTGTATTTGGCATAAGCGATGTCGCTTATGCCAAATATTATTTACCTTGATTCGGCCTATATACCATCGCTATCTATTAATCCAGGTGTGAACCGTTATTCATTAACCATAATGAAAATTATCACAAACATTGACTCTGATTTCAAAACCTTTGTTTTTTTATATCAGAAACTTCGGGTAAGTTCTTCCCGCTTGTTTTATCGTTGATCGACTTTGCTTTTTCTTACTGATGTATGTTCTTTGATCGCTTCCGATACATGTAACTTAACGTCATTCATGAAATCTTGCTTTATCTTTTCCACTTCCTTTAATTTCTGATTGAATGCTAACATCACAGTTTTTATATCGTTTTTATATCGACTTGCATAGCTTGTTTATTAGTTTGTATATCGGTGGATAGTTTGTTTCTTCGATGAAGTGCATTTTAATATACGAATAGTAGACGTCTAACTTAGCATCCATTTTCCCCAAGCGGTTATCGTTTTTGGCAAGTATAGCATCTACTCACAGGAAATTGACGGATCCTATGGTTTATCAGGATCACCGTCGTTACGCAACCGACGGTTTTTCACATCGTAATCATCGTTCGGGGTCAAAGAAAAGCCGATACCTGGTGGATTTCGAGAAGCCTTACCGCGTTTGGGATTACCGCTTTCACTACCAATCTTTAATCTTTGCATCTTCTACATTTGTAAGAAAATAAAAACAAAGTCAATGTACTACTTCGCCCTCCGGTGACGGTGTAATCACTTAAATGATACCATACTCTTCCAACTCCTTGACTACGGCAATGATTTTGTTGTTTACACCCTTATTACCAACCCTAAATTCATCGTATAGATATCGAAGTCTATCGACCAATTCATTTGAATCATCCCAGTAAATGTATTGTCTCGATTGTTGTGGATCGAGAAAATTTTAGCAATCCTGAGCCGCTTGGTCTTGTATCATCATCGTCACCACAGTCATCCTTATAATGCATTCTTCTTTCTGGCGATTTTTCTCTGCTAATAGATGATCGTTTTGTTTCTGAAGATTTTGATATAATTTATCCGTATAACATCTTGACTGCTTTTTCGAACTTAGTAATGCCTCAGATAACTCATCAACTTTACTTTCAGCGATACGAGGTCTTTTGACCAGGCTGAACCGTAGTGATCACGTTGTCGTCAGATTTTTGAGACTGTGTTGGAGACATATCGACTTTTGCCCGTCTTAGTAAGAAGGGGAAACTCTTCTTCGAACTTCTCTTCTATTTCACTCATATCGTCTATCCTAATATCACGGTTGCAGATTTTTGGATAATCTTTATTCCATGTAACTTTCGTTTTCAAAAAACGACTGTTAGGTTTACAAAACCCCAATAGTCTTTTTAATTGAATTTATAAGCTCGCTTTCTATATCTTTCCCGATGTTGATCAGAAATGCGATATCGTTTGCATTTCAAGATGTAGTCTGGCGGGTTTTGGTAGAGTTGATTCATTATCATTTGGTAACTATACTTTCTTAAAAGTTTACATGAGAAATGTCCTATTTCTTCAAGGGAAGAAATGTACCCACATATGATATTGTTTTAAAGCTCTAGGAGCGGTAGCCGATGCACTTGACCGGCTGTGGTAGGTCTGACACGTGCCCGCTACCACTGATACCCCATTGTGAGCACAGCCGCAGGCAAAATCTGCTGCAACGTTACATGACCTTGAACTGCGATTCCACTGGGCGAATACCCTGCACCTAGAAAGATCGACCACCTTGTGGCACACCCAACCTCTGACATTACGCCCAAACCAACATCTCTTCACCAAAATGTGACGTCATATGATCTTGAACTGCGCTTGAACCGGTCTATTATATCTACTCACATTCTTAATACTTGTCTGCCTATTAAAAATCACCTCTAACAGAAACATCAGTTGAAGCCAATGTGAAAACAGCAGCACCAGTCACTATGGATACTCGCAAAGACGAATGAAAACGTTATGATGCAAATTGTTTAAAAAGTTTTATTATAAAGTTGGATTCGTTTTGTCGTCACACAATTTTAAATTAATATCAACCGACGGTTATAGAAATGCACGTAGGAAATTTGTCAAATGATTATCCGGTTTTTATACGTACAAATATATTTTTGAAGGTTTTTCAGTCACCTTATACTTCTAGACTATTTGGTAAGTAATCATCTACCGAATAAACTAATAATACAAATTTAAAGAAACAGTACATTTACGGATGAAGATTTTTTAAATGGCTTATAAGACATTAGGTAATTTTAGTTTTTTTAGTTCATTTTTAACTTTCACGAATATGTTGTAGATACTAGTGAATATTTATAAATATATATTTGTATGAAAACATAGGCTAATGGTAAAAATTGTTCTATATATTTAAATGTATGTTATATTTATATGAAAGTGAAGGCTATGGGTAAAAGGTTATCCATTCCTCATATTTTTATTTATTGAAGTTTTATTGTCCTATGAGACAAAAATACTAAGAGAAATAAAAAGTATTAAATTTCATGAGTTTCTAAGTACTCATATTTATGTCTGTTGAGTTCTGTTTAGCCTTTATATTAGGATCAATTTAGTCTGTAGTTTAAGTTAACAGTCACAAAATTTAGTGTTGTAGTTTATGTATTAGACTGATTTTACTACATTTTAAATAATGAATGAGAGTCTTACTCTCTTCAGATATTGAGAATGCCTTCAATATCAAAAATGTGGAACTTTCTTTAGATTTGACTTGTGTACCATATCTAAAACTTCGATTTTTATAAATTCTCTTAGTTTTGATTGTCCAACCTACAGTCTAAAAGTATATTATCAGGGATATCAGTTTTCAGCGAATATTTTTTCAAGTGATAAAGTATATAACCCTCCTTTAAAACACAGAAAACTTCCTCAGCCTTACTAGCCGTTAGCAGAATGGAGATATTTTCTATATTATATTCTATCACAGAAAAAAGAGCCGAAAATAATTTTCTTTCTTAATTAATTTTCTGTTCAAATATTGTCGTATGAAATGTTAACTGTTTTAAATGGATTAAAATATAATATCTAAGCACAAGGTTTCATTTGTGCATATTTTATAATTCTACAGTTTAAATAACCCCTACAGTTTAATGGTTGGGTATTTTGATTTATTTTGTACTACGAGTATTTTCATTTTGTTAAAATACATAAGAAGTAAGTTCATAAAATTATAATTTTTAAGTTATTATTGGCAGTTAATTTTAATCTTTGCAAAATTATCGGGAAGACAAATCGTTGTCAATATTTACAAGAATATAAGGTTTATAATTGTACAAATTAATAAAGTATGTTATTAAAAAATTAAATAAATTTTAAATTAGTAAACAAAGTCCGATATTTTATTCAAAAGTAAGAATACGATTCTACCTAAAAATTTAAGTAACGAAAAAATAAAGTTATCATTAAACCGAAAAAAACTTGACTTAAATATTAGATAAGTCAAACAGATACTTAAAAGTTAAAAATAAAAAAATAAATTTATAACAATTTTACTTACCGGATATGTCGAAAAAAAGTGGACTCTTGGACTCTCATCCAGAGGTCCCATGTTCGAATCTCAGTCAGGCATGGCATTTTGCATACGCTAAAATATTCCATCTCCATATTATCATAAACCAAATACCATAATTTACACATATTTGATTAATTAATTTTTATTTCTGTAAGTGTAATTACTAAGTCAATTCAAATTTTAAAAACTTATCAATATGTATATTTATTTTTTATTATGTAAATTATTTTTACCTTTTAGAAAATCTTTTTCAGGAATAGTATACTGTAGTTAAAAAAAGCGTTTAGACGTTATCGACAATTAATATAATCTGAAATTATTATTCCATATCTTAATGTAATTTTCAATTACAATAAGTTTTTATAAGATAAAAATTCTCTAAAATTTTCAAGCTGTTGATTATACGCGTACATCACATGGAATAATATTTAATTCAAATGGAATATATTAAAAAGTAATACCTACATGTATGATAATTATTAATATCTTTCGGATAAAATATTCAAATTCATCTGTCAGTTTATTATTTGTACAGTTATAATCCATTTTAATCAAATAAAGTGTAATTTCATCAATCAAGCTTTTCCTTTTTTTGTATTTTAATGAAAATACCCTAAGCATTCATATGTTTTTTTTTTATATATATTTCACAGTAATTATTAACATCATAACATGTTTTTTTAATTGATTTGATGTTTAGAAATGTGTTTTATTATTTTCGCAAAAATAGCTGCACATTTTTTGAAAAGTAATAATCTGTTATATGTGAACGTAATGAAATTAGTTTGCTTTATGTTGTTTATTACAGAGTTATTTACATGAGTGTATTTATTCTTTTTTAAGTATTTAACTATTCATTACTATTAGTATATTAATAACTGAATAATTTAAATAATTATTCTGCTATTAATTCGTTTTTTAATAAAATATTTTATGAAATACTTATATTCTATTATTTAAATATACAGAGTGATTCAGGATCAAAGGAAGATAAATTGGGGACTGATTATCGAGCTCAAAATAATGAAAAAGGTTGATACAAACCTTTTGTATGAAAGGTTGTCGAGTTACGGCTAGCAAAACATTTCGCCATGAGATAATACGTAAACTTTTAGGGCATTATATAAGGGAAAAATTGATGGATTCTTATGTATTTTGATCTGCAAAATCTAATAAATCATGTCCCACAACCGCATCTCTCGAAGTTTTCTTGATGTTTAACTTAAAACGAAAAAATTCGGTGACGAAAAACATATTTTTTTTAAGTTTGAAGTTAAACTTCAAACTTCAAAACTTTTTTTTAAGTTTGAAGTTAAACGCACTTATTACTCTTTACTTCGTTAAAAGAGTAATAAGTGCGTAAATTTTATTATTAAAACTTTTTAAAAATCTAATTCTAGGAAAACTGATGTAAGAAAATCTATGGAACAACAAAAAGTCAACTTTTATTAATAAAAACAAAACAGTACGAAACTTAAGAGAAAAATGTAATGAAGTTGCAAAAAAATAAAAACACCTGTTTTTAGTAAAATAAATTTAAAACATTAAAAAATTAGAATGACAAACCTAACTGTAAGCTTCGAAATTAAATTGAATACTACTGATTGTCATAAAATTGTAATATGTGTTAATAAAAAACGTTAGGCGGTTTAGGTTTTTTAGGTTTTTTTGGAATCCGATATCCACTTTTATCTTCTAAATCAGTAGATATTTGGAGGTATTTACAGAGAAATTGGAAATGTAATCTGACCAATTTTTTTTTTTTTTTAATCTCCGGAACCACCTTAAGGTAACATTAAGTAAAAAAGTTAAGGTAACCCATCCAACATGGTTCGTTACTCTTCATGCCTCGTCGCCTTATGTTCTCCAGGAGATTCTTTCAGATAGAGGAGTCGTTCCTTTCCTTCTGGACTACCATCACACTTCAGCAGACGCTTCAGCAAGGCCCACGGCCACCCAGTAGGCGACACATAAACCGCTTCCACTCCCATGTTGGCAAGCTTCCTTATGCACCTAAAACATTTAGTTATCATGTCAACATCTCCGGAGTCCACAACTACCTTGTAGGTCATGCCCCCTACATCGATCTCCTCATCACAGAATACACTGCTAGCTCCATGACTGTCGATCAAAAGTTGACCACTAATAAGTTTGTTCTTGTCGGTTAGGCTCCTGGCACTCGGGGCCAGCCTGTAAGCTCTGCCCTTGGGCAGAAGCCATACCGCATTCCGACCACCTTTTTTAGGAAACGAGCCACCCACTACACTCACCATCTTAAAAACATCTTCAGCCCAATGAGTAGTGACCAGTAAAGGGATCTCCTCATCAGTGACGCCCTCATCTAACTTCTTTTTCAGCTCCACTGCCCCTACCCGCCTAGGAGTTTGAGTAGCCACATCAACACCTGTCGTAGGTCCAGCACCAAATACACTGCAAACCGCCTTAGGAACCTTGCTCAATGGGTCTACTTTATAGTTGGCCACCCCAATCACAAGTTCGGCCGTATCCTGTTGAAGCTGTTGTAACTCCCGCTTGGTATCCTTATCTACTGCGTTGCGAAACCTATCGCTCATGCTTTCCAGTGCTTCTAAAAGAGCCACCAATCCATTCCTCTGCTCCTTCTCTACATCACTCGGATTCCCCTTCCTCTTCTTGCCTTCAACCACAGACTTAACGGGTTCCACCTCAGTCACCATCTCATACCTTGTTCTAGCTGAAGGCAACTCATCCATAGAAGTTAGCAAGTTCCGGCTGTCCGCCCAACTCTTCTTCTCACCCCTCTCAGACGAGGGGATAAATAAATAAACCTTAATCTTAGTGTAATAAATCTGTGTGGACTTACAGAAAGTGGACCAAAACTAATAATGGACAATAATACCAGTGAACAATAAATAAAATGGACAAGAAAAACAGTGGGCATTGGACTTTTTATGGACCTAAGTGTAAGTGGTCCTTACCGTGTGGACCAAATGACCATTAATCCGCAAATCAGTTGTTTAACAGTTTATTTTCGAGTCGTAGGTTCGAAGGTTCAAATCCTAGTAAAAGTTTGTTTTAGATGGATTTGAATATCAGACAGTGAATACCGGTGTACTTTGGTGGTTGGGGATCAATTAACCACGCGTCTCAGGAATTTTCGTATTAAGTCTATTCTAGATTGCACCTCATTTACATGTTATACTATCATCCTCATGATGATGAGGATGTGGGGGGGGGGTATTTATCCTTTATTATTTTATTTATGATGCCGCGGGGGGGGGGGTATTTTTAATTTTTAATAAAAAACGCATATTTTTAATTCTATAATGTTCACATTGATTCTTACTGTAAATATCTTAAAAAGATAATTACGTTTTAAATTATAGCCTATTATTACGATTATTATTATAGCCTAAAGCAGAACCATTTTAATATAACATAAGCTATTTACTTAGGCCTTCTTTTTTTTTACCTGTTTAGCCTCTGGGAATTACCGTTCAGGTATTAATTCAGAGAATGAATGAGGATGGTATGTATGAGTGTAAATGAAATGTAGTCTTGCACAGTCTCAGTTCGGTATCCACGATCTAGTATTCAAATCCGTATAAAAATAATTGCCATTACTAGGACTTGAACGCTGGAACTCTCGAATTCCAAATCAGCTGATTTGGGAAGACGCATCCACCACTAGACCAACCCGGTGGGTTATTTACTTAGACCTAAAATAATTGGAATTACTACTGCAAGAATGGTAAAATAATTATCAAATAGGATATAAGAAATAAAATAATATTAATGAAAAACTATTATAAAAGTAAATGGATAACAATTATAAAAACTACTAGTAAGAGTGTTCCTGTTTTGAATGTAGAAATAAAACTTTCAAGTATTAAAACGTAATAAAATTTAAAAATAGTAAGGAAAATTTACATCAATGTGTAGGTCAAGACTAAAATTATAATTAAAATTTATTTAAAAAGGTTTTTCTCTAATTTTCAAGACGTAATAAAGTAAAGTGTAAATTTAAAAGAAAAACAATGATAGAATTAATATTTCAATTTGTTTTTTTTTTTTGCTTGATGAATTAATTCATCTATTACGCTCGAAGCTTGAAAACAGATATTTTTTGAGGTATGAAAAATACCATGACTGACCGGGATTCGAACCCGGGATCTCCGGATCAAAAGCCTAGATACTACCCATCCGTCACGGAGAGATAATTAATAAATCACTTTCTATAATTATCATTATTATTGAACTTCCAATTTTTCTTTTGTGAAAGTATTAGGCAAAATTTAAAATAGTTCTTTCACCAAATAATTGTAAAAATGGTAGCTAAATTGAAATCCGTGGAATTTTTTCACTTTAAACAGCTAATAGAGTTTAAATATACTTAAAAAGTAAGTTTTTGGTACTTTTTAAGAAGATGCCTGCAGTCGATCTGTAGTTAGTTAGCTGTTAGATAGCGTCACTGAAGTTAATCAAAATATACTGTACTATTTTACTATTTTATTAATAGAGTATCATTGTACTATTTTAATAATATTACTGTACAATGTTTGTATTTAAAAAGAAAAAAATACGTACTATTTATTTATTTTCTCTTTTCAGTTAACAACTAACTACAGCGCTAACTCAATACCTACAGATCGGCTGCGGGCATCTTCTTGAGAGTACTAATTTTTTTAATATTGATTTTTTTTTTCTGTTATTTCTAAACAAAATATCATTTAGGTAAGTAACAATTTTGTTAAAATTAATTTGATGGATAACTGGTTTCAAACAAATTTTTTTTCTGAAAACAGCTTTGTATTACTGACCATCTTGAAAACTTTCAAAGCATTTTTATTTTTCATTGCGTCTGAAAGCTGTGGTGCTATTTTATCGAAAATGCACTCGTTCAGCAACCACAAAGGATAATCGTACTCGATTAAATTTTGCGTTACTTTTTTTTAAAATTACGTTGTTAAATAACTGTACAAAAACTATAATTCCTCTCCTTCTGGAACCATAAGTTTTAAAATGATTTATCAGTCACCAGTGTCTACTTGTTATTCAAAATTTTCATCATCTCAAATCGACCATCAAATTGTATAGATATATTAAATACAAATTCAAATTTTTTAAGAAACATTAGTTTTATTTAATTTATCTTGAAGGCTTTTTAAGTAATGATAAAGTAATTTTGAAAGTCTGTAAGATAACATGTAGTGATCTTTTTTCGTTTATAAGAATGTAAAATGGGAAAATGTATGAGAATAACAGAAAGCCTTGTTGTTTTTGAAAATGAAACTCTGAAAACTTTGTATTTTCATTTATTTAAACCCAATCTGTTTTTTTACAAAAATATTTTTACAAGAATTTACTGAATCTATAATAAAGTATTTTTAACATTTGCTATTTAAAGAGAACAGGAAAACTATGAAGTAAAGCTTTCTCACTCTACCAGTAAACTGTTTGAAAGGTTTATCATTTTAGTTAGTATAGTTACTTAAAATATTTACAAATTTTCCTCAACTCTTTGGTTCTTCTTTCTCTTTTCTTCATTTCTTTGTTTCTTATTTTTATATAAAAGTTTTATATTATACATTTTTTCATGGTTTCTTTTAATTCTATACATTTTTAAAGGTTTCTTTTTTTCTCTTTATATTGGGTTACGTATTTTTTTTTATTACTCTTTTTTACAATCGGTTTTCCTAATTGAAACCATAAGTAAATCATGTGACATACTATGGCATGAAAAAGGATCATCCAAAGATACTCCTCAAGATTAAACAAGTAAAAATGACAATAGGTAATACATAAATATCTGAAAAAGATTAAGTTGGTGATGTTAATGTCCAGTCAGTGAATAACACAAATAGTAACTAACGCAAACAGTGAATAATTGTAAACTGTAAAACACATTAAGAAAATATATCCTTCTATTTTTCTCATTTCTAGGATCCACAAGTCATTACAATCAATTGTCTCACAGGAAATGTCTTCATCTATTCACGAAAGAATGTAAACATCGAGAGGGGCGATTATTAGTCATGTTCGGTAAGAGGAATACGGATAATAAACACAACAGTCAAATGAAGTGAACCACAGATATACAAAAGACTATAACTTAGAATAACATAAAGTTATAATGGGATAACTAACAAGCCAATACTCATACTCGCCAGTAACCCAAAACTGTGCAAAAAAAAGCATATCATTTCAATTATTGATATCCGTCGCCTAGATCCAGTTTGTGGAGCCTATCCAGCCGTTTGATATCCCCTCCATTGCCAGTTAATTCAAAGCAATATGATAAGCATGAGAATTCAATCAAGACATATATTTCGAGCCTAAGAGTCCAATCTCCTCACGGACAAACCGGATATCCAGATGCCTGTGAATCTCACTATTACTAATAATTACTAATCACTATTACCAAGGCAGCTGCGCTATTGTCATTAGTACCTTGCTCTGAAACCTCTGAATCACATTGACTTTGCTGTTACTAGTAGTGCTCCAAAACTGAATCCAATAAATCCAAACTGGTTATAACAACGTCTTATATAGAAATTACCTTGTTGGGGAGATGGAGATGAGAACTCCATTTTGGAGTTCTGAATCTTCCATTTGAAGATTTTCTTCATATTTTCTTCCCTCTTGCGTGTTCCCCATGTCAAGCAACTGTCTAGTTGTAATCCCAGGTATCGAACGCTGTTAGAATGAGGAATTTCGACGTTGTCAAGTTGAATTCATGGGCAATCCCCTCTCCTCATTGTAAATGTGACGTGACCGGGCTTATAAATAAAACGAAAAACAACGAAAATAGATAAATTTTAAGTTGTTTCTATAAAAATATTCCAAAAAACTTTGAAATAGTTGTAAATAATTATAAATGTATTTCGTAGAATTAAGACTTGTTAATAAAATTCTGCATTAAACTGATCTTTTACCTTTGTTTTTATTCATTATATTGAATAAGATAATAACTTGATTTATAATGATATTTTAGAATATATCGTACACAGACAGAAAAGCCAAAGCTATAGACAATGTAAAAAATTTATAAATATAGCTGAAGGAAATTTTCATTTTAGAAAACGATTTAATGTAACAGTTCCTCGTACAAATATAAAAACACAAAGTGTTTAAAACAAGATTACTCTTCATGAGGTGAGGAAACACGGACAGGTATTATTATAATTTTGAAAAAATTACCAGAAAAACATTCCTGGAATTGATATAAAATTTTGTAATGAAAAAGAAAGAACAAATATTTGCGGATATATAGTGTTTAATGAATTTTATACATAGATTTATTAGTTGAGATAAAGCCTATCCTATATATTAGCCAAATTATAATTTTAATAGTAAATAAGATAATTTTCTGAGGTAACTAATTTCACAATTCCAATTCAGTGAATTTAAATAATTTTCTTATGTATTTTTCTTAATATAAGGTAAAAAACATATGAAATATGTTTATTTTTTTTTTGTATCGAGGGCAACTTTGAAATGATTATTTATTTAAATTTGACGCCAAAACACATTATTTGAAAAAAAAAATTAGTCGTTATTTTAAACATTGTACAGAATATGCTGTGAATGAACTGTCGAGGAAATTCATAATATAATTTTTGTAAAAAGAAAAAATTGAACTACCTATGTACTATTACACTACATATTGCGTTGTTACCACTTTTGTTTATTTAACTAAGGCCGTATAATTTTCTGGAAGTTTTATGACTTTTTTTAAATTAATTTAGGTGTTTTTTTTAAAATTATAATAGAAGTCGTAGTTTGTTAATCTTCGTGAGGAGTAGTTTATTTGTATAGTATGATATTTTAATGCAGGTTAAAAATAATAATTTAAATTAATACTATATGGTTTATAAAAAAAATTCATAAGTTAGCATTTTAAAGTGCAATAGAAAAATATGAAGTTAAAGCTTTTTTTCCCAGGGTTGTTCGTACTATAAATGTTTTCTTATATAATGAAAAGAACATTTAATAACAAACTCTTATTACTTAAGCATAACTAATAAATAAATGGTTTTAGACTATTGTCCAATAATAAATAGGACTTTCTTTCAAACAAAAAAGCTTTTTATTTCTTTTAAAAACTGTATTAATTTAATATTTTAGTTAGTTTAATTCGTGACTATCAAATGGGTGAAAATTGTAATTCGATAATTTTTTTCTGCTTATTATTTTTCCGTAATCAAAAGATATTTGTTCACCGTTCACTCACTTTTGCTCCACAGATATAATTCATGCAATATAAATTCGTTTTATCTTAGTAAATTATAGAAACAAAGAGAATTAATAAAAGAGTAAATTCAATTTTTTAATATTGACTAACCTTGCAGTCACGGAACAAGTTAAATATTTGTATACGTCATTTTTTTATTTATGTAAAAATAAAAAAAATCCGGATTTATTATTTAAAATAATAAATTTAGGAGGAAAAGAAAACAAAATTAAGAAGTAGACTAAGGAGACGGAAGAGAAGAATATAATAAATATAAAAAATTATTTGCATTAAAAAAAGTAATTATTTCAAACATACTAAATTGTTTTAATAGGAAGTAATTCGCGAGTGAAATCATTATTTCTCTTTAATTTGTATTTTCTTTCATATTGTGCAATAAAAAAATTATTATTATTTTGCTGAAAAATAATTCTTTTCTTAAGAAAGTGAATCTATTAAATTGGTTTTTACAGTAACGAAGTTTTTTTAAATATACAGTTTCAAAATTATAAGTAGAAATTTCTAAAAACATCTTCTAATCTATTACGTCCATCTTTTATTCCAATTTTTCTGGTCTTAGATAGTACGGATTTGGCGTAATTTTTAATATTAGATATTCTTCGCAAAAATCATCTACTAAAAAATTCCAGAAGTACTCGATGTAAATAAACAGTCTGGTCTGTTTATTTATCATGCTCGATTTTATTTCATTTTAATGTTATTAAAGAGTTATAAATTCGTGCAGTTAAAGGAAAGTTTATATTATTAATACTGCTAGCCATAGTACGTCATGTATTTTTTTCTTTCTTTCATGGTTGACATTTTATTTGTATGTGCAAGTGTTGCATAACTCTATCCTGTGCGAAGACTATCATTGTTTAGTCCATGAAAATCTGTTATGACGATTAAAACCGTTTAAAACTACTTACATTCATAATTTTGATATTCACAAAAAATTATAATCGCTTTAGATTTCTTTTAATAAAATATAAAATGAAGTTTAAAATGGGTAAAATTGTTTACTACTGAAAGAATATAATTCATGAGAAATTTAATAAATTTTTTAATCGCCATTTGATGATTTTCTATTGATCTCTTTTTCTGTGCACGAATTATAATCTCATAACATTCATTATTTATAAATGGTACATAATATCTTTGCCGATTGGTTTGAAGCTTGATAACTGTCTTGAAAGTAACGATAAAAACTCAAAGATATTAACTTTTACTTTGATCAACAATGACTTTTCTGTTAATTAAACAAATTAAATCCTTTACTCCGATTTTTAATTTAAAAAAAATAATAAAAAATTGAATGAAATTGCTGTACTTTTCCTTTTAACCTATTTTTATTTTACGCCGGTAAAAAATAATTGTACCTCCATTACTTGCTTATTCAGTAACTAAGATTTATTATATAAAAACGTTTTCGATTAAAATGTACGTATTTAATAAAGTGATATGGAAGTAAAGTAATTCCATTTGTGATTTTTAATTTATTATAAAACGAGCAATTAATCACAAGAAATATATAACATGACTATTTATTATTTCTATTCTTATTTATATGTTTGTAAACTTTATTGTCTTCCTTTACCTATGCTACCCTTTTTATTCCTTCTAATGTGAAATAAAATTAAGTAACTTGGGATACGTTAAGTTAATACACTAAAGTCGAAATCTGGATGATGAATAAAGGCACCTGATTTTCAGATTTTATAATATAGAAGTCAGCTACTTAAAAAAAATGAATGTTCTTTTTTTTTACTCCAAATGTAAAAATGTTTTAAGAAGAGCTCATACAGCAGTGTGGAATACAAGGCAGTGGATATAGGTGAACTTTGGTAGTTGGAGTTTAATTAACCACATATCTCAGGAATGGTCGGCCTGAGTCTGTACAAGACTACACTTCATTTATATGTCATACGCTATCATCCTCAGTTCATATGGCTGGGAGGGGGGTTGCTTATTGATCTTACTGAACAGATTCCGAGTGCACATTAGGATGTAAAAAAAAAATGTAAATTTTCTTTTCTAAATTAAATAAATACACTTGTAAATTAACATAATTGACTATATATTACCCTCACAAGTGATTTTTGCTTATAATTATCATTACTATTTTGCACATACTGAAAAGCATATGTAAATAAATAACTCCTTTAATTTGATAAATGAAACGAATTTAAAAACTGTTTCATTTTATTTACTAAATAATCGGTAACAGTTGTTGGAAATCCTGTTTCTTACAATGTTGTGAGCAGAAAGAGGATCGTGGAATAGAAGAACGAAATATTTAGAAGAGGAGCCAGGAAATCTATACGTTCAGCTAATTCCTTCAAACAAGTAATTACATTTTCCTGTTGAGGGAAATTATTAATAAAATCACCGGTTATTGTTGATGATTTATAAAGTTTTACAATTACATAAACTATCATAATTTCTGATGGTAGTTCTTAACAACTTTCTTTACTAGTAATAAAATTATTTTAAGTAAATCAAGATAAACATTTTAGAAAAAAAAATGTTTTTCGTTTATAAAATGAAGAAGGTAAAAAATTAATACACGATTAATTTTTTACGAATTTAAATAACTTTCTTTTAATTAATTTCGTGTTACTTAAGGTGTTTTTTAATTGCTAAACGATTATCGCTTCAACTTTTGATTACAGATCGTTCTCAAGCACTGTAACCGTAATTTTGAAAGATTTTGTTGTGCCCAGACAGGAAAAAAATAAGAAATGACTTCGTGAACAAATCCATTGTCTATGGATGTTTCTTGTAGTTAATACGTTACTGTTAGAAGAGCCTTCATCCTTACACCCTTGGAGGTGAAAATGAATGTAAACCGTCTTTTTAGAAACATTTTAATTTGCTCCAGTGAAAATGAAACATTAAAATTTTGTCAGAAATATTTACGCTGATAATTAGAATAATATTTACTCTGTGTTTTAGAATTTGCTTTAATACCACCTCATTAAAACTACATTCCCTACGCGCGCTATTTATTACCTATTTGGTAATAAACCGCCTCTAAAACGGGTGAAGATGAATTAAGTTTGTATTTCATAATTTCCATTTATTTTATACGATAAATGTGAAAGTGCTGGAATTCAGCTGTGAAAGTAACTGCCTCGATGTCTGGAAAAATAATGAGGCTTTCTTATCAACCACCTCTAAGAATATCGGTTTATAAATCCAATCCCATGGAAATCGAAATTTAAGCAATATTGATTTTTATTTCACAGGACAACTCAAATTATTAAGTAGTTAATCCTTGACATTAACAGAACTGCAATAATTATGTAAGATTTCAATTGCATGAAGAGCGCGATAAGTTTGCTTATATTCTTGTAATACCGAATATACATTTCGTATACAAACGTAGGATAGTTGAGTCCGTTCTGACGTCTTGAAATTGAATTAACAAAAAATTCTTGAATTGTTAAGTAACAAAAGCCCAGAAACTTCAAACCCTTAATGACTAATTTTTAAACTTTGATACTCAAAAAGCAAAGTAAACGTGTGTAGAAACGTATTTGAAATTTAATTATATGTGTGAAATAAGGTTAAATAATATGGAAAATAATGGAGGAGAAACAAAAAATATCTTCCTGACAGTTTAAAAAAATTTGTTTTAAAGAACAGAACAATTGTAAAAAAATTGGAACTGTCTTGAAGTTAATTTCGAAATATCCTAAACTTAACAGCAATAAAGGACGGACAACTAGTGTAAAGAGCCAATACAAAAGAAGGAGAATGGATGGACAAATGAAGCTGAGACCAGCTGTCTTTATCACGACCATTGAGAGTGCAACAGGATTATTTGTGACAGGATGAGTATGGACTACTTAATTTCCATCGAAGTTTGAAGAACCTTAAACAGAAAATAAAAATCCGTTTTAGATAATAATATTTTCCTACTTCCGTTTTTTCCTTTAAAAGGATAAAACTGGAAAAAATGGTTGTTTTTTTTTACTCAGATTTATGTCGAAATAGCTGTAAACATAAAAACATATGTGAAAATAAAGATCTTGAAATCAGATACCTGTTCGTATATTACGTTCATAGATCTAATTTCAGCATGATTTCACCTTTAAAAACAGTATATTGATTTTCAGGTAGAAAGTACTTTCTTTAGAAAGTCCAAAAAATAGATAAAGAAAATGGAAATTCAGAATTTACCCGCAAAGTATTGAATGCTTCAGCTAATCTAAATAAACATTTTTAAGTTACTAAAACTATACTAATCGATATTCAAAATATTTTCATGTTAATCTTTTCTATATCTTTATATATATATTTCTTGTGTGCGTGTGTATGTCACTGAATTCCTCCTAAACGGCTGAACCGATTTTGATGACATTTTTGTGTGTGTTCAAGGGGATTCGAGAATGATTTAGATTTACAATTTGGTCCACTGGAAAATGTTAATTAATTTTTTATTTATAAGTAGTTGTTTATTTTGGAATGTTTTACATTGGATCCGGCAGGCTGCACTACCATCGCAGTATCGAATATTCAATAATATTCTATTTTAATTTTAGTTTGTCCCGACAGTTGGTGCTGCGATAAAATTGAGAAAAATATTTCGTAATTTTGTGTTATTATTGTGTTACAAAAAATCGCGAGAAAACAGTTTTTTAATAAATAAGAGTCTAATAATTCAGATGGAAATGTAAACAAAGGAAAACCAATCAGATCAATGCAAGATGGCCGCTGTCAAACACAACGACCAATCACAAAGAGCCCGTATGGCCGTTGCCAATGTAAACAAAATCACAACTGATTAAGTAACAAGTAGGCAGCACTGCGATCGCATTTAGAATTGTGCGCGTATTGAGAAATATTATATTATTTATTGAAATAACGTTTTAACGTGTAATTAAAAAATAAACATTGTGCAAATTTGTAAGGTACAGTATTGAAGTGAAAATGTTTTTTTAATTTATTTATATGTTGTTGATCTTGGGATGGTTAAGATTCACAATTGGGTCCGGTAGGCAGAGCTGCGATCGCATTTTAGAAGTTTTTTTTTAATTTTTGGTTTATCAGTCAAACCCGGTAGTTGGTGCTGCGACCGGATTCTAGGAATTTTTTTTATTTTGTTGCTTTTTCGCATATCAGTTACTTGCGTCGTAGCTTAGTGTTGTTCTTACATTAAAATTCGTATTTTTAACGAACTACTGTGTTTAGAGAATAGTTTGAATTAAATCCGATAGGTAGTGCTGTTCTAACAATTGGATTTATTTACATCCTGAATTTTATAAAGTTAAAGGTGACATTTTATAAGGTTCCGTAATGTTTTGTAAGTTTCTTAATGTTCAGTATTAATTGTAATGATTTTGCAGCCACAACACATTTCGTTAAAAAATTATTTTCCACCGAATACTATGATTAGAGTGGTGTGAATTAAATCCGATAGGTAGTGCTGTTGTTTTGCCATTTGGATTTATTTACATTCTGACTTTTATAAAGTGAAAGGTTCAATTTTGTTAAATTGCTAATGTTCAGTTTTTTAAGGTTTTATGAAACTTTCAATTGTCATTTAATCTGTATGTTTACTCAGATCTAGCAATAGCGAAGCACTGCCGAGTCTGCTAGAATTGCGCGCTTATTGAGAATATTATATTATATTATTATTTATTGAAATAACGTTTTAAAGTTAAATTAAAAAATGTACATTGTGTAAATTTGTAAGGTGCAATATTGAAGTGAATATTTTACATGAATTTTAATGATGTATACACGTGCATTCAATAACAATCAACTTAACCTACAAATTTAAATTGTCAGTTCTCATTTGATTGATTCTATGCAACTTATGAAGTATTGAACGGCTCTTTGAAAATAAAAATTTAAGTTTGTAAAATAAATTATAACATTTATAATATTAAAATATGTTACTTATAATATAGTTTAAAGTATATTTAAAAAATTGAATTTATAATGTTTTAGCTGATTAATTTTATAAAAGGTTTTCTAAAATTATTTTTACATTACAATTATCTAAAATTTGGTAAAATAATGCTAAAATAAAGAATGAGAAAAGTGATAAAAAAGCAACTACGTTGCTTTTTTACAGTGCTTAATTTTTTTATTAATTGATTAATTAAGCTGTTACATGGTTATGAAACATCAAAATTATTAAATAAAAAAAAAATATGTAGGAGGTACTGTTTTAGAATGATGTTAAATGAAAATTAGTAGTAATGTGGATGAAAATTTATTAATTACACTTATTATTAATTTTACGACGTTTCGATTTTTTAATTCAATTTTCAACGGAAATCTCAATATTTAGGAAAATAAATATTAACCATACTACACATAATTAATCAATAAACCCATTACAATAATACAACAATTACAAACTGATAATATCATACTAATAGTCATTTTAATGAAATTTAGAACACATTCCTGCTAATTTTAACTTAATTAAGTTACTTATATTTATGTGTGTGCATTTATTACAGAATAATGCCGCGTCAGGACAACGTCTGTCGGGTCCGCCAGTAATTTGTAAAAATAAAGTGTATCAAAATTAAAAAAAATCGGAACATTTCTCCTTTGGATTATTCTCTTAAAAAATTCATAAAAATTAAGATAAAAAAGTATAAATATATGTTGATATTTTTGTTTTGTTTTTCCTAATGTATGTTGATTTTCATATGTTTTAAAAAAAGGGTAATACCCCCTTTTTCAAGAAAGAATGAAGAAAATGACACAATTTGGTCTTTGATAATGAACAAAAGTACGGTTAAAAGGGGGAAATGAAAGCAGGAAATTTATAATGAGAAAGATGAGAAATTAATTAATTAATTAAACTAAATTAACTAATTTATCTCCTCATGACTAATTTGTCTCCTTATACACTAAAAAACATCTATTACCGCTGCAGGAGATATTAAACCACCCCCTAATCACTCTTTACTTGTGTAAATAACGTTTATACTGTATGAAATTGAAAATGAAGTACTACTTTATTTATTTTTGTTTTTAACATGATTTTTATCGAATAACAACCGACAAAGGTTATTTACAAAGAAAACCCTTTACGTTGGATTGATTAACCGTTTTATGTTATTCGTGCTAAGTAATTTTAATTAAACAAGTATAGTCTTCACATTGTGATAATTGTATCATATCTCGATTAGGCAAAAAAACTATAGTTATCATGAAGACTTTTTAATGATATTGACTTTTTATTGTATGCGTAAACAATCGCTTGTATGTGTGCTAAATAAAATTGTTTACAATATCTAAGAGAGTTAACAAACCAATTAAATCGCTAATAATTACAAGACAGCAAATTTTTTTTTAGCCGTAATAACTAATCAATGTAATTAATTCCTTTAAAATTATAGTGCAGTTTAATAGAATAGTGTAATTTTATTATTAACTAATTATTACACTACTTACATCATGTTGTTTTAGACAAGCTATTATTCTAAGCTGTAAATTGATTTAGCTGTTTATATTACTATTTTTATTTATTTATTATTAGTTCTTAGAATCAGTTAACAAAATACAGATACTTGAAGAATCACAGAAAACTTACATACAGAATCACTGAACATGACCATCGATTTCCGATTTGAGATCAACTTATTAGGTAGATTTCATAAGAAAGCTACCTATTGTAATGGGTATCATGATTCGCCGAAAAATTTCGACATTTCTTCGCGTTTCACATCCTCCAGACTCACAAAACCACCGTAAGTTCAAAAGTTTATATATACATTATTATATATATATATATATATATATATATATATATATATATATATATATATATATATATACATACATATTTCACTTTCTTGTGGACTCGATAACCTCCGTAATTTTGCACCAATCACTTTCAAATTGATACGTAAAATATAACGACCCAAAATCTCGGTCGAGTTCGTTAATGGGCAAAATCGGATCATCAGGAAATGGGGGGCTTTTTCGAAAAAACAAAATATCGCTAAAACTTTCTTATTAAGTAAAAATGGGGTTTCGAAGAGACAAAAAAAAATTCATACCTCCCTTAAGTGGCACAGTATCGAATCGGTTTAAAGTGTCGTTAGTCCTCTAAAAATTACCTAAAACTTTTTTTTGAAACAATTTTTAATATGACCAACCCTTACAGCAAGGGATTACCAAAATGTTCCTGGAATTGTAAGATGGGGCTTGTCGTATGCTAAACATGTAAAACATTTTTTCACATGCAACCATTATCATATTGAGTAAATTTTAAGTTTTTCTTAACTTTAAGGTGGATATTTTTTTTATCCCCTACTAGTAGATTACACCAGTGAAATCTACCTCCGCCTTCCGGAGTGCGGAAAGGGAATTTTTTAGTTTACATATGATATTTAGATATTTATATTCACTTTAAATATGATTTCTACTTATTTTAATATTATATTAAACACCATTCTGATAATAATGTGAATAAATAAATAAACAAAAGAATAAATAAATAATATATTAATTTAGAAAAGAAACGAATTTTCTAGACGATGTAAGGAAAAGGTAAAATTTCTTTTATTTTCTTTACTTATTTAAACTTTTTCTCCTAAATGTTAGGGTTGAAGGAACTTTTGGGTTGTAAGATGCAAAATAAAGTGTTTTTTAAAATTGATAAATTTTCTTATATTTTTACGTAAGATATTTTGTTTTACTGAAAAATTGTATAGAGGTTCAATAGCCTGAAGAAATAATTAACTACTAATCAAGAAAGATTTAGTAAGGAATGATATTTAGTTACTTTAATATTTTTGTTGATCAGCACGATGAAATATTAATATTAATTATTAATATTTTGCCTCAGGTATTTATACATATTCAATTACTATCCAGGTATTATAGACATCCAAAAGTTACACAGGTGTTGCAAAAATTCAAAAGTTTGTATAAATTAGTGTATTGCCAGTTTTCAACTGATGAACTCAACACAATAAAATATCTGAAACAGGTTAATTAACTCATCCATATAAAATACAAAAACAAATAAAAGACACATTGTAAAACATAATGATAACAGATATTAACCGACAACCACACAAATTTACCATTATTATCAGCAAAAAAATTTACGTTGCCGTTTTGGAACACAAAAGAATTACACAACTTCATATAGCATAAGTAAAGACATCAACCGGGATATTCAAATTCAGTTCCACTAAATTCTTCTTCGAGCAGACTATATCTATTCACTTAATTGTGAGACAATACATTAGCTGGTCATGGGTCAGTTGTTAAGATGTGTGCCGATATTTAGGTGCGCTAATCCAAGGACATAAAGCTTCTTTGATCCCCGTAGTGACCATTAGGTCGGTTGATTGTTTACTCTTGGGCAAATTGCTTTTAGTTCAGGTTATGAATAATTTTTATATGTTTTAACTCATTTTTGTTCAAGTTGCAGTAAATGAATCATTAATACTTCCCATTCCTTTTTATAATTTTGTAGTGGTTCGTTTTGTTTTGTAATCTGTTTTTAGTTGAGATAGACTAATTTTAAAATTTAAGTAATTTTTAATTAAATTCCAAGTAAATTCTCACTTGTGTTGTATGAATATCTTGGTTGGTATTTTCCGGTTTTCAACACTCCTACCTACTGAAACTGCTACATAATTTTACTCCACCTAAAAAGTCAGAAAATAAAGCCTTTAAGTGGCTAAGAAAAGAGAATGATTTTAAATATATCATGTCAATCTTGACATTAACATATCTTGACATATTAACTTGATATGTTAATGATATACTCTTGACTGAAAGTGTAAGTACTGAATTATTTTGTTATTTATTAAAATCAGTCATTTCATTATAAATACAACAAATAAAAGTGACAGGAAGTGAAACGACAGCCAGCTTTCCGTTTCTTAGAATGTATTACTTAATAGGCGTAACCTAATAACGGAAATAAAATTTAAACTAAAAATTGAAAGCTAAAACTAAAGCTTTTGCTACTTATCCCCTGAAGAAATTAAAAATTGTACTGTAAACATATACAAGTTACCAATTTATCAAACCTAAATATCAACTGCGTATCAATCCTGTATCAATCTACATATAAACTAGTTGAATTATATACAAATAACAATTTTAAAACCGAAATTATTGAAGTATTTGTAGTATTTACACATTGCTTGAATGAGTACAGCAGTTACACTAGCTCTTTCTTTTGGTCACGATGTGAAGTATTCAGATAAGTTTGCTGAATTTTATACTGATACGTCTTCATCATTTAAATGAAAAGACGAACATTTCCCTGATCTAACATGAAAGTTTCATGAAAAGCCTTGTTAATGTTAATTTTTGCATTTAATGCAGTACTACTTCAAGCCATTTAGACACTACTGAACATTATTTGATGCAAAAACAAAAGCATTATTGGATTAAAAAATGTCTGTGGTCATCAGAAAATGTTCTATCTCCTAACGTTCCTACGTTAGGTGATACTGACAAATCAAAGGTATGCGTTGGAGTTAAAACAGTTTCTTTACCACACTTTAGCCAAGATAAGCGGCAGTCGTAATTCGGGAAGATTCAAGATTTCTATGATATAATTGTAATGCAATCTAAATAAAAATAAATACAGAATATTCCTACCTATTTCTAAATAGATTAAATAATTTGGAGCATTCCATGGGAATAGAGAATAACTTTTTTTATAAAAATCTCTAAAAACTGTTCAAAACTTATATGACCTATAACCCATATCTGTTCACCACAATTTACAATAGCTCAAATACTGCATCAAACACGTCCCATTTAGCCGTCAGTGGAATTTAATTATCACGTGTCACTCCACTCCAACATTATTCAAAGGAAATTTAGCTGCGGACAATCTATTCCTTACATGCGCTTCAAATTCTGTAAAAGATATAAAAGTGCCTCCCAAATATTTGTATTTTTTTATTATCTCAAATTTTTCATTTCCCCAAAATTACTGCTCATGATCTGCCAATTTATGAAATTTTCTGGTTGCCGTAACTCTTTATTTAGCTGTATTTATACTAAACCCCTATTTCTTACTTTAACTTTCAAATTATTTATCATCCTTTGTAAAGGTTCTGGTGTCGAACCAAGTACTGGTGAATAATCCTCGGAAAGTAATCCTCTTATATTAAGATAACCAAACCACAATTCCTCACGCATTTTCTCAGTTATGTAGTTAATAAATAGAGTACAGAATAGAAATGTTTTCAGTATTATCCTAAGGAAAGTAAGTTTTTTGTAGTACTTCGTTGCCTATTTCCTGTTGCTTTTATTATTATTATTATTGAAGAAAAGAGAACGTTCGTTCAGAAGGAAGAATATTTTTAAGAAACCTTAAAAAGCAAAGAAAAGGAAGTCATGTAGGTAAGTTACAAACTTTTACGGTATTTATTTCTTATAAAAAAAATTAAGATATTTTCATTAAAAAACTTCTAAAAGAATAGCAGTTACTCAGAATTATCAGAAATATCCTAACGATTAAAAATGAAAATCGAATCTCTGGAAATAAGTATAGACCATTTTACAGAAAATTTATATATTCATTTTAAAGTATACAACACGCGGTACTAACATCAGATGAAAATTGTGTGGGTTTGTTTACTATGTCTTAGATTTTGATGCACTTAGACGCAAATTCTTCCAGAACTTCAAATACACTACTCGTGTTGTGCTACTAGTAGTGGTTATGTGGTTCCAAAAGAATCACACAAGCACTACAATACACACAACAAAATCAACCTTTGCATACACATTATAATCAGGAAGATAATAAATTTATTTAAATAGTTTAATATTTAGAACACGAAATTTAATTTCAAAAAGATTATTAAATGAGCAAACAACTTGGATAAAACTTATTATTTTACCACCCACTAAGCTACTACCTAGCCAATTTGAGTCTGGTGCCTTTAGTACGTAGTTCCGTCCGTAATTCCGTTCCTGAAGAAGCATTTTAAATATATCTTAGCAGATCTTCTGAAGTCCATTTTTTAAGCAACTTGAAAGCAAGTCATTAATTTTTTTTAATAAACAAAAATATGTATTTATTTATAATATTAAATCAGTAGAACGCAATTTTCTTTAAACAAGCTACCTTAGTGTATGCGACTATATTCAGTTTTTTCTTCTAAGATAATTAAAATTTATTTATCATTTCATGAGCGTAGAAAACTCCTTTGAGAACTAGAGATAAACCAAGGCTAGGACATTGTATGAGAAGAAAATGTTTATTAGCGGATGTGATGGAAGGCTTGGTGACTGGAAGGAAAGAAAGAGATTTCAAATGATGGATGGAATTATAGAAAAGGAAAAATATACGGAAACAAAAAGGTTAGCAAAGGATAGAACAAGATGGAGAGCAGCAGCCGTGACAGGACTTGCCCTAAAGTCAGAAAAATATGACTGAATAAAAAACTTATAATCATTAATAGTATTGCATTCATGTTTCTATATGTATTTTAGCCAGAGATATTTTTTTTAAGGCATAATTCTAAGAAATACCTGGTTGTACTTTACACGTAGGACAAATAAGTTATGTTAAATTATGTGCATTATTTTATAACAATAATTGGTTAGGTAAGAATATTAATTACTTTATAGTTTTACTAAAAAAAATAAATAATGATGTAAATAATCAGTTTAAAAAATAAATTAAAAGTACAGATATTTCCTGTAAATATAAATTAAACAGAAGTGTGAGGCACTGACGTCGTCCTTCCGACAAACCGTCATGTACACTGGTTCCTGTGGTTTTTGTTTTAATGTCGTATAAATACGTCAGAATGCTTAATAAATTTAAACAAATACGTAAACAGTATCTTAGAATGCTGGAAAAAACAAGTTTTACTGATAAATTTTTAATTATCTCAATAATATCGTGAATAACATGGAAATAAAATGTTATTTAAAAAGCCAAAGAGATTAAAAAAGCTAATTAGTTTTTTTATTATACTTTTATACTAGTATTGCAGCTTATAGATAAACTGCCTTAAATTTTTCCTACTCAAATAATGTAAAAAAAGAACTGAACACAATGACATAAAAGCATGCCATTACCAAGCATCAGTTTATTTGAGAAGGCTTTATAATATCTTGAAACAAATATAACAATTTATATAAAAATTTATAATTTTCAGGAATTTATAAAGCCTTCTCAAATAAACTGATGCTTGGTAATGGCATGCTTTTATGTCATTGTGTTCAGTTCCTGAAAAATATTGACTTACGTAAGACAACAAAAATTCAGGGGTAATTAGAATATTTGTGAGCTATAAAATATAATTCACGCATAATATTGGGTTTCAGTTTAAATAACATTATTAAAGAAGGTTTAGAAAGCTCTCAGTAAACAAAAACCCATGAATATGAATGAGAGTGAGTATTTCTATTTTTAGTATTATTCAAATGTTTCTTTTGAAATAATGATATGCTGCGAAAGCGCAAAAAGCAAATATAGATGTAATGGAAATGAAACAGTTTATACTGTGTAAAAGTGAAAAGGACATGTCTAAAATAAGTAAACAGTCTGTGTAAATAATAAGTTACTAAATAAATAAAGAAATCAAACACAAAAAAGTAATCCGCATGGGAACGTCAAGGGCGTACCCCAGTTGAATAAACAATTAACAGCAAAGTTTAAAAAAAAAGAACAGAATTCGAATGTTAATTTGATTTTCATTAAGTGCAATCGGCTAAGGAATAACTTATTTTCAAAAAAGTCTCCAAAAAGCTTGAAGTAAATTTTTCTACGATAACACAATATCTTATGGATCCAAGACTACTGTGAACAGTAATCGTTAACTCATTTCTCATTGTATTTTAAATGATTTCACAAATTATTTTCATTATTAAACAACCCTTACTCTCTAGAAGGCAAAAAATAAGAGTTTAGCTATTAAGATCTCTTCCATTTTTTAATATGCAACTTGCATGTATATACATATTTTGTTTTGTATTTACAGAAAACGTTTCGTTTCTTTAAAGTAAATTTCTAGAAATATGGTTATCACCTCATTATAGAACCAAGAATTAATTTAAACTTCAATAAAAATCCATATTAACTGCAGTAGTCATTGTAAGGTAAACGAAAAAACTAATTGTGGATCGGATTGAGAAATTAATCTTTACACGACTTATATACAACATGTAAAAATATATACAACTAATAAAGGATAAAAATGCTGTTAAAAAAATATTGATAAAATTATTATTTAAAATGAATTATCACAGATGCCAGCCATTTGAGAAAAATGTCATTTACTTTCTTTCATTGGTAGAATTTGTGAATAACAGTCTTCCATCAACCTTGGCGGAGTGGTATTGTCTCGACCTTTCATCTAGATGTCCGGATTTGAATCCCGGTCAGGTATGCAATTTTTCATACGCTACAAAATCCCATTCTCATATCCCACGCCCAAGCTTCAAGGTTTTGTAACTGTTTAACTTCAAAAATAATTGTAACTGTTTTAATCTGTTGTGTTTTATTTTTTTAAAAACGGAGAACAAATTTTTTAATATTATGTCAATTATAAACTTACTGGGATTTAGGAAACTGTTTTAGTGTAATTTCTACACAGCTCTTTAATTGTTAAGCAGTATTTTAACAAATGACATATCTATTATGAAGAGCAAAAAAAAATTTAAACATTCAAAACGTGATTGAACGATAGCATATAAGTAAATTTTTATGGACAAGAATTATAATAATTTTTTATTTTTTCTTATGTTTACTTTTATTACAAAACAGTCTGCATTATCACAAAGTCATATAATGGACATACAGGCATACAGAAGTAAATTTCCCCCGTTTTCAACGATGGTAGTCGATCTTAACGATATAAGTATACATTTTAAGGTATAAAAATAGGTAGCTATAAATGTACAGGAACCACAAATTATTATCATTATTATTTTAATTAGTCCCAGCAAAAATCCCATTATATTTTTATACCATGAGTATAACGGGTCGTTTTGAATAATTAACGAAAATTACCTCTTTCTCGTAGATTAAAATGTGAACATTTTTTTTTTAATGATAATAAATGGCATCGTGTGAGTAGATTAACATTATAATTGCTTTTTACAAAACTTCTCTTTTTTAACTTCTACTTTTATGATGAATAAAACTGAAAAGTAGCACAAAATAAAGTAATAATATTTCAAAAATGTAATGTTAATTACACAGTAATATTACACAAAATTTATTTCTAAAATAAAATATAATTTATTTATATTCTAAAAAATTATTATTCTCCAGTGTTTTACAATGATCAATACTTACAGCAATTACAATTAAAGACACAAAACATTTTTTATACTTAACTTTAGTATATATTAATTCATTAAACATGTATTTGAAGTGCAACTATTCCATTGTTTTATATCAATAATTATTCATGATTGTACTCAGATGAATATAAATGATAATTCCATGAATATAGACATATGAATTGTAATGCATTCTTCCACCTTCAATCAGAGTTAAATTAAGTTGGTGCTTTCAGAAAAATATCATTTAAACTTCGTTAATTCTATTAAACATTACTTTATAAATTTCATTAATAAATTCTAAAATTAATTAACCCTAAACTAAATTAAACTATGACCCTAACTTAGGTAATTTAATGTCATTATTATTTTATGAATAGAATAATGAATAAATATTCTTTAAAAAAATTAAAAATATTATGTTAAAATACTTTGCAGGCCGTGTATATAAATTATAAAAATTATGGAAATAAATTTTCACAATAATTTCTTATATTAAAAAGTTATAAAAATAATAAGATCTCTGGACATATATATAAATATGTACATAAAATACTTCTAAGATTCTTTCTACCAATGTAACATGATGTCACTATATAATAACTAAAATTACAGTATATTGGGCTGTCTGAACAAAAATATACCTTCTGCGTCTATAATAAGATTTGATAAATTACGATACTATGTCATTCAGAAATAAAGTTCGTTGAAATAATAAAAAAATTTAAAAAGTGACTAAATTCCTAATTTTCTACAATAAGGAGCTTATAAACTTTTGAAAAGGGTTGAAAACTATTTTTATAGTGATATTTATAGGAAATAATTTTTAAAATAATCAAGTCAGTATGATAAAATTGTAAAAAATAAATTCTAAAAATCACGTAAATATTTGATTTCAAAATATTTATTAATGAAAGTATGTATTTTCTTTCTAGATAATATGAAGAATTTTTTAATTTTAAATGTATTACAGATTTTTTAATGATATTTTAAAAAACACTCGAGTAAAATCTTCATGAAGTTCAACCCTCTTCCAGGTATAAATTCCTTTAATATCTACTCCAATTTACAACAAAAAAAATTACGTATCAAATCTATGAATAACCATTCCTGATATAAAAAGGGGCTAACACACACACACACACACACACACACACACACATATATATATATATATATATTAAGCTAAAAGAATATATATTTTCATTTTATGGTACGGATTTTATTGAAGTGATTCAAGATACAGTACTGCGTTACAGTGAATATTTATCCTTACCGAGAATCAGACCCTGAACCACCGCCATAAGGATGTCTGGATTTTCACGACGAGTCCTTTGAAGTCTTGACAACAAGATTCATTTGGTTTAAAGAAATAAACAGAAAAATGTAAAATCATTTTATAACGAAGAATATTTCTTGGCGTAAGAAAAATTAAAAAATGAAAACAAAAACATCCAATTAGGATTTACTAATAGTAACACTTACACTTCTTACAATACAAGAAATAATTAGGTGGAGCCGACGCTTAGCGCCATAAAGGGGAAGATGATAAAGACGAACAGCTACCCTTTGCCTAATACTATAACAGCCGGGAAAGTAAAAAATGTATTATTTATTATTGCTATTACAATCATAACAAATTTTTTTTGTAGAAATGCGCACATTCATTCACTACAAAAATATGTGCACTACACATGTGTGTTTGTGTATGTATTTACAAGCGTATATATGTGTGTGTCATATTATAAATTGAATAATAACAGTTTGTAAAATTTTGAAGATAACTTGTTTTAAAGGAATATTTTATTTAGAGCAATGCTGTGTGCGAACGAAAGGTTATAACCCTGATAAATCGATCGACATTTTACTTTATATATTTTACTATGTAAATCGTAGGAACCACTTGAGAGGCATATAAGGTCAATATTTACGGATACAAAGTAGTTTTTTATCATTTCTGAAGCATATACTACTAATATATGATGCATAATCGTGTAAAAATGTAGGCCTATATTAAAAAATTATTATATCTCCGCGGTATTCTATTTAATCTACATCAGTTAGCACAGCAAGATTCATTAATTGAGAGGATATTATTATTTATAAATATTTTGATATGCGTGTATAAATTACAATGCATGCGCCTAATTACAGTGCAACTGTATACTTGCGTTAAGTTTTCTGATAGTTTTGTTATTTATTACGTTCTTGATTTTGTTTTTTGCGTTCCTTTTTTGTTTTCGTTTTGTTTTTACTTATTTCGTTGCGTTTTGGGGTTAAAATTAACTTTTTTTCCTACGGTCTACTATTGTCAGGGTAACCTAGGCAAGATTTTGTTATTTTTGGCAGTATGAATACATTTCTGTCCTTAACTGGAATTATTATCAGTGCAACGAAGCTTTGCGGACTTATTTTAGTGCATTTGAGAGAATTTATATCGACTTTTAGTCGTATAAATAGCTTATTTCCTAGTTTGTTCATAACAGCTGATTGTTTATTTTTTGAACTTTGTCGACTTTTTTGCGAGTGAAATAAAAATGACTGATGTTGAGGACTGTGAGACTGAGAAGGATCATCATTCCGTCTCTATTAATGTGGGACTGGCCACATTAACCCATCTTTCTCCGACAGGAGCCGGTGAGACTGAGGAAAAATTGCGGGACATTTGTTTACCTCAGTCGGAGGGCGTAGTTCGGGTTCTGGTACGGCGGTTCGTGCTGAAATTATTAGGATGGTGTAACCAAAGCAATTAGACTACAGTCACAAAACCTCCAGGTACTCAATCAGGCAGTTGAACCAAGAGCTGCCGTCTGGTACTGCGCAGTCAGAATTGGGCAGTTCCACGGACGATGACGACTGTCAGATGCTTTTTTGTGAATTAGACATGGAAGAGAGTGAGGTGAGGACGACCCCAAAACTAAAACTTAAAACGACAGCAGCCTAGATCGCCGCAGAAGACAGGGTCGAAGAAGAGGTTCCGCAGGGGCGTTGTTAGTCCTCGTACTTCGAAAGGAGAGTCGACAGAAGATTCGCTCGCTGACAGTGAAGTCAACAACGTCCTTCAGCAACGCAGTGAAATCGTGGCCAGGAAGCTTCTACGGGTGACTTCAAGACAGTCCTTCAGGGAATAGTGGTGCAGGCCAAGAAGCAGAAAGCCCTGGTAGGGGAGACCAGAAACAGTAAACGAGAGATTAAGGCCTGCTCGAGAACTTTAAGAAGACTGGTGAGGAAGATAGAGAAGATCACATCGGCTGGGATGGCAAATTTCACACCGCCCTGCAGTGTCTGTGTGCTACACAGACACTTTTTTCAGTCAGGTTTTTCAGTCAAGTTGAGATAGCCACGAAGACCTCAAGGAGAGACCAGGATATGAAGAGAATTTTGACACGGTTGATGACTGACGATGAATTAATAGAGGCAGTGCATTTGGGCTGGCCGATCGAAGTGTTGTGTAGGCTGATGCGGGTGGAATACCATTCGGCAATACAGGCTGATGTTTGTCAATTCCGTGATTTATCGTCGCCCTGGTCCTCTGTTGGTCCGTCGAGGTTGCGAATGGCATTATACCGGGTGACGTTGTGGAAGAGAAATCGAACATCCATGGCGAGATGATGAGTCGCCATGACATTGGAAATTCTGTCTGTATTTTGACTCGTCGACATGGGACCTGCCCGCCCTAAGGGTTACTCTGCAGTCCTTGAGAAAGATCCAATATGAGTTGCCGACGCCGGTTTTTCTGCCGTCGGGGGGGCAGAATTGGACAGTGTATTCAACGGCTGGACTTATATGTGTTTGGAAGGACAGGAGACCGGTCAGGGTCCTGTCCTCCAACTCGCAGACCACAGGTGCCCAGGGAAATGCGGCACCGGGGATTGCGAGGTCCACTCCGGCAGGTGGTGAAAGCCGCACGATTGTGGGGAAGGCGGCCGGGAAGACCTACGCCGACTTGTTGCGAAGGATGAAGGAGACTGAATCGCAGGAGAAGGCCGGTGATGTTTTGTCAATAAGAAAAGGAGTTAACGAAGAAGAGCTGTGTATCAGAGTCAAAGGGGTGCAGGAGGCGGAAGAATAGAGGAGCACTCTGCAGAATAAAACGGCCGGCTTTCATGTTGATAAATCACGGAGAGGTAAGAGAGCAGTTCTCCACGTACAGGACATCGAGCTCGAGACCTCTGACCAAGAGATACAGTCTGCAGTTGCAGAAGTAGTAGGAAACGCAGAGGTCTTTAGGATCACGTCGGTGCACGCGGCATATGGCCAAACTTAAAACGTCACGGTTATCACTAGCCAACGTGCGGCGAAGAGGTTGATGAAAGAACTAATTAAGATAGGATGGATTTACTGCCGCTCCTATATTAGGTAAGTTGAGGACAGATATTTCAGGTGTTGGGGAGTAACCCACCGGATTGGTGTAGTGGTGAACGCGTCTTTCCAAATCAGCTGATTTGGAAGTCGAGAGTTCCAGCGTTGAAGTCCTAGTAAAGATTTACATGGATTTGAATACGAGATTGTGGATACCGGTGTTCTTTGGTGGTTGCGTTTCAATCAACCACATATCTCAGTAATAGTCGAACTGAGACTGTACAAGACTACACTTTATTAATACTCATACATATCATCCTCATTCATCCTCTGATGTATTATATGAATGGTAATTACCGGAGGCTAAACAGGTAAAAGAAAGAAAGCTATTGACCTTGCTAGCTTGGTGGTGTTCAGCTGTTAACACCCACCCAACACCGGGTTCGACGACTTGGTAGAATTTCTGGACAATTTGGAGGAGCAAGTCGCCAGGTGCGGGGATCGACGTGTGCTGGTAGCAGGGGGCTGTAACGCAGTCTCCCAAATTCGCCGGCACGACAGCAACGATACGAGGCCTTTACCTTAGTGAGCGGGTGACCGCGCTAGGATTCGTGACGAGAGTTCGTCAGGAGAAGGATCGATGGGCTCGGGAATTAGGGGCAGCCCTCCCTGGAGCTGCCGTTCGCTCGTCCTTGCACGAGTGGGCGGTAGCGATGAGGCACTGGGACTCTCGAACCCCCGAGCAAAAAAGACAGAGTCCCGGCTCCCGGAGTGGGGATACAGGGACGGCATAGCTGTCCCTGGTGGATCCTACTCTGGAGGTTTGAGGCAGGAGCAAAGTAAGATCCGACCGGCGGGCCGAGACTGGGAGGCCCGTTAGCGTATAGGTCACTCCTGTACACTCCTATAACACTCTGTGTTACACTTAACTGCAGGATCCGGCCCAGGGGAGAAGGTGAAAAGAAAAAAAATAAAGTACATATTATTCGCATGAGTAATAACATTTTTTTTTTACGATATTCACATAAATAAAGAAGATTCATGTTAACCTATGCTTTATTTTACGTAAAAATATTATTTTCATTATTTATTTAAAGAATTATATTTTACAACATATTTTGTAAGTATAGTAAAAAAAAAATCCTTCTTGATTGAAGTATTTAATAAAAAGCATGAAAAAGAAGAAAACATTAGAAAGAGAAAAAAAGGAAAATTATAGTAGCAAATGAAATGAAAGCAACAACATAAAATTAAAAATTTTGAAAATTGTAAGAACTTATTTTAAAATCTTTATAGCCATCTGACTTGGTATGAAAAGTTTGTTTTATAAATTACAATTGATTTTTTACGTAACTGGTAGTAGTGGAAAACTTTTTTTGTGACTGTATGGACATACGAGTCGTTTACTAATGTCGTATAAACGATGTAGAACAGTCACTATCCACTCTGATAAAAAGTATACATTCCCACTGCTAGATATTAAAAATAAATTAAATATATTTAAAAAAATACCTCGTCCAACTTGTCTGGATGTTTTTACATGAAATGTTTGTAAATCGGGGATATGATGCGTGTAAAGAATATGAGATTTAATAAAAACAAATATATTTTAATTGAGATTTAATGAAAAATGTTTTAATGACAGTCCTGTTAAAATAAAAAAAAAGGAAAAATTAATCTCCTAACAAGTTTTGAGAGTAAAATAACGCTGAGTCTGGCCTTGAAAAATAATGATTTATTTTTAATTTAGCTACAAAGTTCAATCAGTTTAGCTCAAACAGGAATTTACCAACCATAGCGTAATTTAAAATAGAATTTGAACACAAAAAAAGTCTTTTTAAAAGTAAGTGGAATTAATCCTTCTTAAGTACATTTATATGAAAATAAAATATACAAAGCTGGGCGTTGCTCTAAAATTGCCTGTTTTAGTTATTAAGCAATTTATATCTTAAGTATAGTGTAAGCAGATATAAAAAGCATTTTTTTTATCGTAGCTGTAAAGCAAATACTTTTAAAAAATGATAAGAAACTTGTATCGCTTGCTTAATATAGTAACAAAAAGGAAGTAATACTCTAGTGTAAAGATATGTTGAAAAAATTTAGGTTCTCAAAACTTTTATACCGTTGTAGATTGTCAGTTACATGTAATAAATTATTTTAAAACATTTTAAAGTATTACTTCTGATTCAGGTACGAATAGAATTAAGTAAAATTATAATAAATTATTAAGTAAAGTTATGCGGTTATAAATAAAAAAATAAACCCAATAATTGGTTGATGTGTTCACATAAATTTACAAAGGTTGTATTGTAATAGATAAAGTCAGTATTAGTTTATTTTTGTTTACAAAAAGTTCGTTAGTAGTTCGCCGGTAAGAGCCCGCGGAACTGGACGGCACGGCGAAAGCAACGAACTATGTTTACAGTTCTAAATATGACCTAACCTAAAAGTGAAATGAAAATGGGGAAAAAATTAAAATATAAGCATGAAAACATTATATTTCAGTTAAGTTAGATTTGTAATAAAGAATACTTTCAAAAAATACCTCGAATTTTTTTAGACAATGTTTTATTCTTCTACGTGATGAACCGCGGTACTGGAATATATCACTTTTCCTCATAAAGGTGGTTTTACGAATCGCACCACTAGGTAGCAGTACTTTATAGTACTAGCGTATAAAAATGTTATATGTACTTGAAATAATAAAATTTAAAATAAAATATACTACAGCTTGTTTTAACAGTAAATACTCTTATGTAAATGAAAGTACTGAAGAAAAAACAATTTTTTAAATTCCCATTACTTCATTAAAAAAAAATTATTAGTTTACAAGAGATTATAGCTGCTAATAAAACACAAAAACACGAACTGTAGGAAAATGTTGCAAATGTGGCAACAAAGATTTGTTACATAAAATAGAAATAAATTCGATCGGTAAAATTTTTATTCTACAATTAAAACTATTTAAACTAATTGATGGAGAAATTAAAAATGGTTCATTTAATAATAATAATATGAAAAGTGTGTCCACGGATACGGTAAAAATGAAGAGTTACACTTAATAAATGCAAAATTTCATCACGGATCTTCGATTCGTGAAGGTGTTTAATAAATGAAATCGGACCGGTAAGAGTTTTGTAACAAATTTTTCTATTTTTTGCTTATTATATAAAACCCTTAAACATTGTTTATTATCTATTACTGTACATCTATTGTCTGTTTTATATATTTAACACGTATTTTTTTTAAAACAATTTAAATTATTAATAAGATTTTGATAATAGAAATGTAGTGTCTTAACTTATTTGATATCAGTATTATTTTTTAAAAATATTACAGAATTTTTTTTTGTTTTTTGAGCGTAAGAAATGATATTTGTGATACTCTTACCGTACGGTTTACAATTTTTTTTGGATTAACTTATTTCAATAAGAATTTAAATATCTCCTTCATCCATGAAATGCATTAGCTGTAAACCATCCTGCTGCTTTGTGTACAGAAATATTTAAATACCAATTATTTATTTTTAAAATTGTCCGGAAATCTTTATTTTCATATAAATTGATCCAGATCATCTAAATTTTCAGTATCAAGAATCTTCTTCATTAAAAGAGATCTACAAGAAGTCCCGTATTATCATTATGGCAAAAGACCTTACTTATTATATTTCAGACTTTGACTCAATCAAACCGCATCATACCGGAAAACAACATAGGCCTGTAATGCTGTATAATTATATAGATTTTACAATTATCTTAAAACAAGAAGTTTTCTATGAAGTATTCTCTTATATTACTAAAATGTGTGTATTTATAAAATAAACATTCTTATATGACGTAATATTTTATTTAAGAATTAAATATTCATAAAGAGTAAATTTGTCATTAATTATTTTTCCCAAAATCAGTAGCTGAAGAGTACACTGAAAGTATTCATTAATACATTAATCTAAAATTCAATAATTTTTTTTTATTTGATAATTTAAAAATACCCTGAACATGATAACAGATTAAATTTTCTCTCGATTGTAAAGTGAAAATTCCTCAAATAAGCTTAAATTTTAAATATATTATGCTGTACTTAATAATACCTTTTGAATTCAACTTTATCACTACAAGGAAAAAAAGAATATAATAGGAATATAAAAGAATATATAATGTGTATTTTTATATTATATTTCATTTTTATAAAATTGAAATATCTTCATAGTCATGCATGAGAATACTTATTGGGAATTAAGATTATTTACGTGCCTTTATGCAGATAACACTTATAAAGGTGCGTTTTAAACGAAAATACTATAAGAATCATTTTTAAGTTTGCTAGAAAGAAATTTTGACTTTACTGGCAGTCAATATTAATTTTTGATTAGAGGTATAAGGTACTAGTCGACAAGGCGAGGTGCATATTCGGAGTATTACGAACTACTGCTGTGTACAGTCGCGTTCCAGTGGTACTAGTAAAGTAATTGCGACTTCAGCCATGAGATTAGATTGCTGTTTTAAACATTACTGCCTGTTTGCATGGACGCAGATGCATATCATAATAGTGTTACATAGTATTATATTATTTTTAGGCTTTATTTATATTGATTTCATATTAACGAATTTATTGATGTCATTTTAATTTCAATATTTAATAATAAAACATCGGTTTTTCTTCTGCTTAATTACGAATATTTTTGTATAAATAATAAATTTTACTTTGCCCTGTTATTTTGTGATAAGATCAATTATTTTCACAGTCAATGTACTTTAAAAAATAAGCACGACGAAAATTTATCTTTTAAAAAAGTATGCACAAGTAAATAAAGTATAAATTCATCAATTTTTTTGGTTTAATAAGCATTACGTAATATATAGACGAGTTATTACTAATAAATATAAATAATCTCTGTTCTTTGTGTTGGAAATTGCAACAGTTGTTACTTAAAAGTAGTCGTGTTAAGATGTCAAGTGAACGCGGAAAACCTCTTCACAGTCTAGCGCGTCGTCTCGCGTTTCGTTAAGTTCATAGACAAATAAAAAAATGGATTATTGATGCCTCTTGTGAAAGGGACGAAACGTGCTTGTACAATGCTGAACTTAAGCTGATTTACAGTAACTGAGAAAAATCGGATTCGAAGCAGAGGCTAGTGGTTCTTAAAATCAAACGCCATAGAAAAAATATATATATACTCCTTATAATAAATGTGAAATAGGTGATTTCGTAAATAAATAGACGTGCATTTAAAAATTAAATAAATAAATAGATGAACTTTTTTGGTTTAATTAATGATATCATGACGAACAGAGACGTGTGAGTGGTGGAATTATGAGTTATAAGTTTAAAATAGGCGAGTAGTTATAAACATTACGTAATTTTTAGACGTGTTGTTACTAATAAAAGCAAATATTCTCTGTTATTTGTACTGGAACGTTCTTTCCAGGTAACATGCATTTTTTTAGGTGAATTATTAGAAAAGAATTTCTTAAATATTTCGAATCTATAAGGAAATTCCTGTTATATGAAAATTACACAATTTTTGTCCAAGGAACTGATTTTTACCACTAGTAGGGACCACTAAAGAAGATTATAAAATCTATGGGTTTTCAGTGTAGTAACTGTAAAAACAATAGACTGATTTTGTGTAAACGAGATGATGTAATCGCGAAACGTGCATTTTTCTTAGGTATCTGAGAAAAACTGTAATTCAAAGTAAAGGAGGCCGATCGTTTAGTAAGATGAATCTTGGGTGTACACATATTATACGGTAAAAAGGTGCTGGAAAAGTGACGATGTACCAGGTGTTTTTGTGAATAGTAGTGCCGGTGTCCCTTTAATTGTGACTCATTGGGATGGGGACATGCGAATCATAAATGGTGTATTTCAAGGTACGATTCCAAAAGTAAACAGAAGATTATCATAAAGAGATGAACAATGAAAGGTTTTTGAAGTATACTGAAAAACAAGTTATTCCAGGACTATCGACAAATTGTATTTTAGTCAAAGACAACTCACCTTACCATAATAAACAAAAAAATAAACCTTCATCATCCGATTCATTGAAAAAAGATATTCAAGAATGGCTCCAAAAAAAAAAAAAAAATATTAACTACGACCCAGATCTAACAAAAAGAACTTTTAGAAACTTTCAAACTACGTCGCCCAGAACCACAATAAGAATTAGAAGAAATACTAAATAATAAAGGAAATATAGTCCTTAGACTGCCACCTTACCACTGAGATTTTAACCCAGTAGAATTTATTTGGAATCAAGTTAAAAAACAAATTCGAGACCGTAATATGTCCCACACGTCATTCATTAACAGCACTGAGAGCCATTACATTAGATGCAATTTTGTCAATTGCTGCTGAAGTCTGGAAAAGACCAGAGTCAAAATTTTAGAAGACAATGGATTCTTACTGGAAAACAGATGCATTAATGGAAGATCCATTGAAAGCATAATTATAAATATAGGGATGGACGATGATGAGACGTCAGATAGTGAAGACGAATTGGAAAATTATTCCGGTAGAAGTGAAACTGAGTCAAGCTCAGAAATCGAGGGTTGGTGACCTATCACAGAAGACAGTTCTACGGAAACTGCAGACGAAACTGGTTAAGGACTGTATGAGGGCAGTATTCATCGTTTAATTATTTAGTAAATTAATATAAAAAGATTATTTTATTTTTATTCCGTAGCTACATCCAACTTGTTGCGATTCTGTAAGCCTTTATGTTCAAATTACTACTATAAACTTTGAATATAATGCTGTGAACTATGATATGCGTTTTAGTGAAGACGTTTACTTAATTAAATTGTAATTAATTGCAGGTTAGATTTATTTCATTTATGAATACAGTAATGTAACTAATATTTTTAATTGTGTTATTACCGCAATCAGAAATAAATTACATTTTCCAAAAAATACAATAACCTATTTTAAAAGAACAACATTTTTGCTTAGAACGGATTGTCAAGCATGTTGCATTGTTCAGTAGGACTAAACCCAGACTGTACTGTTCTGTTATATATCCATCTCTGTCTACAGCCAAACAATACAATCCTGCGGTACTCCACGAATATGAACTTCACCGTGTTTACTTGTAAAACTGTGGTTTTAAATCCTCTTAGAAATAGGAATGCTTTGACGATCATCTCTAAATAAAAATAAACCTTTAGGACAACGTGTAGCTCTAGTGGAAACGGGAATTACGGTAAGAAAATCAAAATAATAAACCTTTTTTCCAAACAAATTTTTTTTCCTTTTATCTGTATGTCTGTGTGTTATCTTATTTTTTCGAAGAATTATATTCTGGTTTTGTAAATTGTAATACTATTAGTAAAATATTCACTGATCAATAAAAGTAATTATTCAAGCGATAAGTAAAAATAAATTAAATATTTTATAATTTTTATGGGTCAAAATAATAATAAAATAGATTATTTAAGATTCTAATTAAATTTCAATAGCTTACAAATTTTTTTTTATTGTAGTATATGAATTTATCAATAAATTAATACAAATAAAGGAAAGGTATTTTGCCAAACGTTCTGCAATACTATAACCTAAGATGATATGTAATTTAACCATCGTTTAATTACTTGGATAGTCAAGTTGATTTTGAAATTAGCGAACTATAATGGAATCTATAACTAACTACTACTATTGTATATTTGTTTGTCCTATCAAGATTATTTACAATTCTCTGTACGCACTTTCTCTACAAATTTTGAACACAGATTTGAAGTTAACCATGACAGAACAGTTACTTGAAAATAGATTGAAAAAATAAGAGTACGAACCTTAATTATGAAAGTAAATTTTGCATGTTTTGCTTTGCAGATTACATATTATTTTTAAAACTCCATTTATATTGTTAAATGAATTTAATTTTGGTTAGAATTAAAAAAAGATTTGTAGATATTCACTAAATAACCCAAAAGAAATATTAAGTTTCTCAGCAACTTCGTCTGATTTTTTAGAGCTTGTCTGAATAATATTTTAATTAAAATTTTTGTTGATGTTAAGACGAAGCTTAATGTTATTAAACATAAAAAATATCAGAAAATTCTCTCCAGATATCAAAACAACTCGCCCTAATTTTATTACGAAGAATTTCTATATGACTGTATAAAAATAATAAACATTGTAAAAATTCTTTATTTGGAAAGTTAAATTCGTAGTAAATTATGATAGAGTAAAATGAACTTTCTATAAATACAGTAATAAAATTTATACTTTAAAGTTGATAAAAAAAAAAACAATCTAAAATAAAAAAATTAATTTATATATTATATTTTTCTGTAAAACTTTTTTGTTATTTATTGTTGAATGATGGGGAATAGGAAAAAGTGATAAATATGAATAAAAAAGAGCGAGTGTATTGAAAGGTAAGTTCTCATTCTTTGTTATCATCTTAATATACTTTGAGAAGAAAGAAACTAATAAAATAATACTCGTATTATACTACGGTGTTTTGAAGAATATGAAAAGAATATACAAATTTTTTTAGAACTTGCCTGGATATGATTTTCAATAACACTGCTTCTTCTGTACGTGTGCTATAAAATTTATTCTATACAGTAATTCAAAATTTTCCGGAAATCTATTCAATTCTGATTTTATTAGTACGAGATTTTTGGATGGTCTTAGATACGCATAATTATAACCGATGAAAGTCTTCAGGAAGAAAAAAGATCATTACAAGAGTAAAAAAGTTAGTTACCTACAATGTAATAAGATTATTAATAGAGAAAGACGTAAAAGATGAAAACAACCTTTTTAAAATAGAAAAATAATAAAAATAAGTTATAATTCTTGAAGTACGGGTGTATAGAAACTCTTTATTTATTATAAAAAATACGTCAATCTACTTTTAAAAGAAAAAAAGTATATATAATTGATCGAATGTCATTCTAAACCGTAAATTCGAGATGATTTAAGGTTAATATATCTCTTACATTGAATATTAATTAAAAGAAAAAAAATTGTCGTAATTCTTAATTAAAGTACTTCTTTCAGAATAAAAAGGTTCTTAAGTTGATTAAATTAACATAAAACTGAGAGAATTACTAAAAAATAATAAAAAGTTCTATTTGTGTAATTAAAGAAAAACGTCAGGGATTGTTTGGTGAGAATTAAAAACAAAAAGCTTAGAGGTAAAAAGAAAATAAGTAATTTTTCTATTTCTTTATATTAGCCTTTCCAAGTAAAATAAATCTGAAAAGAATCAATTCTAAAGAAATATTTGTTTCATGAATTCCCAATAAAATTCTTGAAAATAAATGGAATATTTTTATTAAAAAGTTACAACTACTCACATCAAAAAGATGTTATATAACATCGATACTATTTTTACAATAAAAAATCTTTGTATATTATAAAATGCAAAAAAAACAAGACGGAATTCTTGTTGTATACCTCTTTATGATGGAATTAAAGTGTTTCTTTTATTATATAATTTTACTTTTGATATATTTTATTAAACTGTCTTAAGTATTGTTTTAATTTTGTTATATTTTATTTCATAAGTTATAGTCGATTCAAAAATCTCTCAGAAATTTTATGGACAGAGCAAATAAGTCGATAGTAATGGATTTTTTTGTTATATTCTGTTTGTCATATTGACTACTTTAAAATCATCTTGTTTAATCACCAATTGTTTCCGGCGACTACGTACTGTTCAGGAGTAATAATAAAATTGCTCTTGTCGATTTTATAGTTTTAGCTTTATTTTGGGTTAAAAATATATATCACCTTATAATCATTACTACCATTACTTTGTTTAATCATATTAATGAATAGTAAATTACCATTTATAACTATGCACAAATATCTAGTAATTTATATTAGCCATTGTCAATCACGTTTTATTTTTACTTAGGTATCAGTAGATGTTGTGATTGATACCTACGTAAATTTATTAGGATTTCAAATTGGAGAAATAGATATTCCACAAAATGAATTACACAAATGGATATTTTAAATCCGTTATTTTAGAAGTAATTAATTAGTAGAAATGTTTAAATTATTTTAGGAAACAATGACCGTTTACCAATAGAACAAAATTACGAACAAATTAGCTGTTTCAGAGCTTCCCATACATTTTTTAGGAAAGATAAGCTTCGAAGATTCACGATAAAATATTATAAGATTTTTCTTATTTTAATTAATGAAAAGATTTGCTAAGCAGAGATTGTACTTTTCCGTCTCCAGTTTTTTACCGATGTGTAAATTCTTCTAACTATGCCAAACGACTCAAGTAAATAAAACTGGGATATTTTTTTCCAGTAAAACTAAAGATTTCTACATCAACAATCAATAGTTTAGATGGCAAAGTTTCCTTACCTTTTCAAGTTATACTTATTTCATAGATTATATTAAATCTAATAGTTATGGCATTGAGACAAACGAATAGTAATTATTTAAAATAATTTTGATAATGCTTACTTATATGTGTGATACCAACTTCAAAAGTAAGGTTAAGAGATAGTACTCTCATTCCGATACCTTTTTTGGGACAAGTTTGGAAAAAAGAAAAAGAAAAATTAAAGATGAGGAAATAATCAATGCATTCCTTTTTTATATGCATATTTATGATACCTTTCAAAAATTCTTTAAATAGCTTGACAATAATTTGTTTAATTTTTTTATTTACTTAAAGCCTAAGCAATTAGTTTTAGATCTTTATCAATTATTCATATATCTTGTTAGAAAAAAAAAACTGGTAGGTGGTATGCTCTGGAATCAAGCAATTTGCAGATTAAAACATCTTGTTCTCACAATTATGAACTTACGAGAAAAATATTCTTTATTACAAATGAAAATAAAAAATAAATATATAATAAAATATATCAAAATATGATGAATTATTATCCATCAACACACTTAAAAACAATTTATTCAATATGATAATTAAAGTAACAGTAACAATTATACAAATAATTATAATTTTATCATAATTAGTTTCTTAGTTACAAAATACATCTTTTATTATTTACAAAATAAAATAAAGTATGTTAAATAATATTATAAGTTTATGACGCTTATAAAAGTATCACTATTACACAATAAATAACAAAATAAATTAATTTTAATAATTTGGTTCACTAGAATCATCATCTAATTATTATTTTGATACAGTTTTTTTTTTTTTGTAAATGATAATTACAAAACAGTTAAATCGTTACAAATATTGTATATAAATTAGAATAATGTACAAATAATTTGTAATTTTTCTGCCAGTGGTCTTTTGTAATTTACTACTAATAGAAACACAAAATTATTATCTTAAATAAATGGTAACAATATTTTACTTACAATAAAGAGTAAAGCATTAAAACTAGTTTCCCTATCGTTTAAACAAGTCATTATGTTTGATCTGCTTGAAACGAATGTCATTATCGTCTATTTCGGGAATAAATATGTCGCATTAACAGCCTACTCTCAGCGGCAAGAGATAGGGTTTCTTCTGTCTCTCATCGTTCATACTGCATCATTTCAGTCAAATATTTCATTGAGTGACCAGCTGTTCAGTGTTGTTAAGATTATTTACCCACAGAATAAGTGCTATGATTTTGACGGCTCTCGTGAGACAAATTCATGAACTGACGTAATTTTTATAACTATGGTTCGGACAGGCCTACCAGTAAAGAGTACCATATAATTGTTGGTACTACAGGTTTCTTTATGCCCGAAACCCAATAATCCTTAGATTTCATTTGCCGTAAGTCATTTGCCATTCATTAGAATGCCATTCATTCGAAGCCTTACAAAGTGGACTAGTAAAGTGGTATTACAACCATTTAAAATAATTTACAGCTAAATTCTTATAATGCGAAGTTGCAATTAGTTGAATCAGTTAATCGGCAGACAGTTACCCGGGTCATTTAGAAAGTTCTCAATCTGACACGGAAATCTGACCAAATAGCTATGATATTTCTCAAGTATGACCATTTAGATGGTGCTCTGCAAAGTTTTAGACCCACTAATTTTGCTGATGATGCGGTGATAGAGCAAATTAAAAAAATGGAAAAAATTGATGTTCGAGCTATATTAAAGTACTTTGTTTTAAAAGGTTAACCTGGCGGACAAAATAAAAGAGTTAGATTTCACTTTAAAGGCTTCTTCCTTTTCGTTTTGAAGGAAAAAATGGGCTGCTGCATTTAAACGTGATCATATGTACATTCAAGATGATGAATGTTAGAGACGCTAAAAAATTGCTATGACCGACTAAATTGTCATAAAAATCCACAATACCATTTTATTAAATGATCGCAACTCAAAATACGCGAGCTTGCTACATTGTAAACATCGGAAAAGGCCGTGTCTACTAGATTAACACAATTTTTTGAGTATGAAAAACGCTTCAGCTTCTGGCGGGTGCCGTGTTTTTCGACCAGAAATTCATGCCACTGAATACTTCTCAAGAGTGTTTAGATTTATTTAAAAGCGATTCTGCTGATTTTTTTCGATTTTTTATAACAGATGAAACACGGATTCATCATTACTCTCCAGAGACTAAACAGCACACCAAACAGAAAAGGAAGAGGTGAAATACATCAAAGAAAATTAAAAGAGAAAACGGTTCCATCTGCAGGAAAAGTAATGGTACGGTTTTTTTAGATTTTTTAGATTAGACAAGATGTGATGCTCATAGGCTGCCTGGAAAAAGGCAGGACTATATTCGAAGAGTATTAAGATTCACTACTAGACCAAATGAAATGTGCTATTCAGTCTAAACGTCCACACCTGACCAAAAAGAAAGTACTCTTTCTATCATTTTATCGCGCTTGCCCTCAGGTCTCGGGTTGTTCCTGCAAAACTCCTTGTCTCCGCTTCAAAGTGTTCCATTTGCGCCTTATTCGATGGATTTGGCCCCAGCGATTACTTCCTCTTATCAAACTTATAGAAATGGCTTGCTAGACCTTTAAGTGATGAAGAACTCACTTCAAATGATGAGGTCAAAGCTTAGACAACTGCTTGTTTTGAAGAGTTGGAGAAATCCCATATACTGAAGGTTTAAAAAATGTAAAATCGTTGGTCTGAATGTATTGAACTGCAAAGTGACTATGTAGAAAAATAAAACATCTTGTGTTTTCATCATCAGGCCGAGAACTTTCCAAATGGCTCCCGTATCCTGCTACTAAAGAGTTTTGAATAGAATTTGCGTGGGCCTGTTAGACTCATACCAGTACATGATTAATGAGGCTTGGTTTTAGCTCTTCACGTAAATTCTCATAAAATTTGGTTCTAAGCAGTGGAATACGCTGTAACCAAGGTGACCCTATCCAAGAGCATTCAATAAATTATGAAAAAAATCAGTTTGTGTATCAGACGCGTATTACATGGTTATTATAAAGTAGTGATAAAATTAACATATTTTATAAATCCGGTGTTTAACTCTTTGAAGAGAAAACGTTAAGTACTTTTTAACAGCACAGAGTGTCATTCAGGCCTAAGATATCTCTGCAAATATTTCTTCTTAAGGAGTGAACGTTTGAAAAAATTCTGTTGTCAACACGTTCTCCTTACCGTACAACTTTCTTTGAATATCGCAGAAACCTTAAATCAAATCCATACGCAATACAGGATCTGAAGAACATTTTCTAAAATTATGACACAATTGCCAAAATAGACCACGCCCTTTACACCACTTGTAGCCAAGCGTGATTAGATTTGTACAACTATGAATTAAATATTTTCAACATATTACCTGATGGTGAATCGAAATTATTTTTGTTATTCCTTTTTTTACTAATATGTATTCAATCTATGGACTCTGGCTACAATTCATGCATCACTCTTTATGTTAGTATGATTTTGCATTATTTTATCAAAATTTAATGACTATTAAAATATAATAATATTTTCTTCTTCTGATGTGGTTAAATTTTGTACAATTAAATTGTACGAAATTATAAATTGAAATAAATTTTTATTTTAATTTTTATATTTCAGTCCTTATAAGTAACTAATTGATATAATAAAAATAAATGGTGAAGAATGCGTACATTTATATATTTATGCGTTTAATAAGTACGTATGAGAGTAACCTTTATAAAGTACACAGTACATTGAATTAATATAACAACAACGATATTCATAAGAAATAAATACTTTTTTTTGACGTTGATATGTTCTGTGATATGAATTTTATAATTTCTTTTGTAAAAAACAAAAAAAAAAAAATAATAATAATAAAATACAGTAATAACAACTACAGAAAGATCGAAATAAAATATAAAATTATCCACCCATGATATGTAAGAGTTTTGCTTAAAATTTATGTTTATTATTAACAAAGTAAACAAAATTGTTTTAAAAATATTGCAGTATTTTTATAAAAAAAAAAATTTTTAGCTTGAAAATTTTCACTAAATCTTATCTTAGTCTACTGGACAATGAAACCAAACGTTACCTCTACACTTACTTCTATTATTCTTTGAACAGAAGACAATTAAAATCTTCTTTTACTCTTTAGTTTACAAGATTTTAACGTATGATACATTAATTTGTAAAATACGTTATTTACTTTTTCTGGTAAAAAAAGAATAATCTTTAAGTTACTTTAACAAATAATTGTTTCAATAAAAGATATGAACTTGGTTATTATTTTAATTAAAATATTATGATATGAATAATTTACTGATATTAGTTCCAATCAATCTTCTAGCTTCGTTCAATCTTTCAAATTAGTTAGCTTGTGCTTATAAAAGTTACATATTTGATATGAAAATTCATATCTACTGATCTCGGTGGCAGAGTGGTACCTTTAATCTGGAGGTTTGGGGTTCTAACCCCGGTCAGGCATTTTTCATATGCTATAAATTTTCATTCTTATAAGGCAAAATGAACAAAGTGGTTGACACCCATCATCTCAAAAGAAAAAAAAATTCTATCACTCAAAGATGGTATAACAAAAATGTTATTTACCATTTTTGATAAAGACTAGGAATTATATAATCAAAATAATAATAATACATGATATGAGGTTGATACTCAGATAATATATTGCTTGGATTATCATAGTAATAATATTAATTTTCAATATGTTTACATTATTATGAAAGTTATTATAGGTTCATACATGACTAAAATAATGATTATTGTATAAAAAATTTAATATAAGATACAAAAGTAATATTAAGGGGATAGTAAATAACATGCTATTCCCCTTCCTCCTGAGCAAGATGATTCATCATGATCAGAGGAAGTCTTGCTAAGAATTAATTCTCTGCTTCCTCTGTCCTTGCCATTCTTCCTTCTTTGGATAGGGAATATATCAATTTCAAGAACTATAAGAATCCTTTACCAAGCAGATTATAAAAAGTAAGTATTGTAAAGTAAGTATAGTAAATATCTAATGTAGTAAATATCTAAAGTAAGTACAGTAAATATATAAATCTTGATTTCCTGTTGCCTTCTTCTATGAGCTGAATGCAATAATATCTGTTAGCATATCAAACCCACTAAAATGCAGCTGACATATTTATAATCCTTATAATGGGATTTAAAATTTTCATTCTACTCACTGCCACAGAAAATGATAGCATTATGTGCATTATTATTCTCTGAGAACTCTTACTGGCTTCTCTTGTGCTACTTGTATTTTTTATGTTTCATTACCATTAATAGAAATTAATATAACTCCATGCTATATTTTGAATCATTTAATTTGATACGTTGTTAGCTTGTGTAAATCAGATCATTTAACATTTACAAAAAATTTGCATAAAAGAAAATGTTATTTTTATAATCACTCTGCTTCAAGTAAACCCGCTGATCAAAGCTTTTTTTCTTTAGAAATAGTTAACGTTTTAATAAATACAATGCAATGAATAAATATAATGACAAATTATGGTAATTTATACTATGATTTATTCATACACTAAGGAGTAAGTTACATAACTTACATCAAACAATAAACATCAAAAGAGAAACATCAACTATACAGACAGAATTTCTTCAACAAGTTGACTTAACAACATATACATGCTATATTGTACAAAATGTTTTTTTTTTTTTTTTTTATTACACTAGCACAATGCATAGGAATAGAATTTTATGAATAAATGATTTTTTTTTAATACTACTATAGGTTAAACAGTTATTACATTACACCTACAACTACAATTCAGTTAGAAGATCTGCCATACTTTCTTTATTTGATTTCTGACGTAGGCTTGACTTTTTTAGTCATTTAATTTAGTTCCCTTGATAGATATAGATAAAAATCATACGCTTTGTATAAAAATTCAAGAATAAACAATAGAAATAATGTCATCCTCATAAACTGTACATTCCAGAATTTTCTTTTAATATAATATTTATGTTGTCCCTGAAATAGTTAGTTAGTTGATCAATATTAATAGCTTTTTAATGATAAATATTTTACATTAAGTTGTGTGTATGTGTGTGTAAGCCATGCATCAGAAAAAAGCCGAATCACGGGAAAGTCCTACAACTTTGTTATCAGCTTCTTTAATTTAAATTTTAAATATCTGAAAATAAATAGTATTAACTTAATAAAATTGTGCATGTTTTATAGATGGATGAGGAGACTGACTTACTACATGAGCACTTTGACCACTAAGCATGAAGAATATCTAATGGACTATAGAATATGCAACCAGACCCCTATCAGTGGTAATGTTTAGTAAAATTATTTTCTGATATTTATTTCATTAACAACTTATAAACTTAGCCAAATAAAATTAATTGATAAAGTACCCACATTAATTAAAACATTTTTTTTATGTATGCATAATTTAAAAATCCAAAAATATATAAGAGAATCATGTAAAAAATAAACTGTATTTGTACCTTTCAGTATAACATGTCCCATACAATTATTATAAAGTTTTTTTATTCATTATGGTTAAAATTTCAACTGCTTTTTTCACTAATGCCGATTTCATTATGCTAATGCCATGTACAGTGTAAAATTCCACACAAAAAGGCACAAGTCTAACGTTTCAAATTTCAATTAAGAGACAGGCTATAACTTTATTTATTAAAATTTACTTACAAACTATATTGGTGTGAAATGCATACATTTTTTTTTACTAATTTAGAAATCATTTTTAAATAAATATAGAAAATCTCAATTTTAAATTAAATATAGAATCTTTGAAAGAAGAATATTTTTCTAATATTAACAGGTAAGCAGTATAAATTTTTTATTGTACTACCTGCACACAAAAAAATTATTATCTTATAATGTGTGTAAAACTCTGTGTTTCTAATAATCTAGATAATAATGCAGTATCATTTAATATAAATATTATTATATTATGTAGGGTATTAGTTGATGAAGAAATTAAACCAATATATTCTGATGTACATGAAATAAAAGTTGAATCTGTAGAATTCTCTGACGTATTCTTGATAATTATATTTTACTTGATTAAAATTCATCATAATCTGTTTTCTTCTAAAGATTTTCCGTTTATTATAATCAATAAACAATAAAGAAACATCGATGTATTGTCTTATAATAAGTAAAAGAATTATTTAGTTTACAAGAGGAAAGAGAACACAGCACATTATCTAAACTAAGTCAGCACTCTCTAAGCTTAAGTATGTGATGTCAATTTTCTGAGAAAGTTTCAGATACAGCAGATTAGATTAGACTGTAAGAAATGAGTGAATGATCAATTTTTTTCTGATTATTTAAGTCATATTTTTATTGAAATAATAAATTTGTACTATCCTTGTAGAAAAATTAAAATTAATGTAAAATCCCTCTTTTTGTTTTAGACATATATAGATTAAAGTGAAAACAAAGCTGCATTAAAAAATTCCACCTCAATATTTATAAAACAATTCAATCATAATACTAAAGTATAATTAAATTTTTCATTTGTGTTAAGATACATTATGTAATTACATCCCATTTTGTAAATAATAATACTAACAGAAAGTAAAAATATTATATGATACAGTATAGAAATAAATTAAAGTATAATATTCTTCAATTTCTGTATAAAAGAATTTTATGAGCTCCTCTGGATATTTATGATTCCATGTGATTGAAGGAGTACTTATATTTTATGTTATTGTTTAGTATGTTATATGGTATCACATTATATAGAGTAGAGGTTGTTTTAATTATTATGATGAAATGCATGTGATAATATAATTTTAATATATTATTTTCAATTATCATTTGATATTAATTAAGATCATTCACTCACATTAATTAGAATATACTTATTTGTGATAAATAAATTACATGTACATATAAGCAAATATTGGTTTGAATTCTTGGTTATTTCAGTATCTTGAACCAAATATTACAACATTAATTATTACAAAAAACACATTGTTCTTTTCTACTTACATTGTTACATTGTTCTAATTATTTTTTGATCATGGTGTATTAAAGTAAATTAATGTAAACATTCATTAGTAGATTTTAAGTACTTATTAAAAAAACATGTTGATAATAATGACTAGAACATCACAAAAGTCAGAAAAATTAAACTAATCATTTAAATAAAAAAACTACCAATTAATTCTAAATGACTGATAATTAGGAGCATTGATATACAACTAACCTTACTTTCTCTTCTAAATATTTTTAAAGATTTACTTCAAAATATAAAGATCTATAAACATCTAGTTGAAATTAAGGTATTACTTTTAATATAGTTCATACTTTAACAGTACAAAACATATTAGTGCTTCTGACACAGCCTTTTACAGTTTACATGTCTTACCGTTTTACTTTGATTAGCAGCCACTCTTCATTGCTATTTTGATAACATTATGAAATTATCATTTTATTGAAGACATCGCATATTTTTATTATTACTCTTAATATAATTCATGTTATTAGCCATAACTTAAACAGCATCTGGAGTTGGTGACCAAGTTAGCAACTGCAAACTAGCTGATCTTGATATACCATTTCGAGCCTTATGTTTACGTTTTAATGATCTTGTATATAGGCTTACCACCTGACAATTACATGTAACAATTAACGCTATTGTTATGCCTTGGAGAGAATGTCCAACATTGAACAATATCCAGGCAATATTCCACCTGAAACATAATTTTTTTTTATCAGTAATAATAAAATAAAACAGCTATCTAAAAATTATTGTGTCATAATTAAAATCAAAACTGTAACTTTGTGTACATTATACATACATATTATATTTAGAAATTCGTTTCTAGAATAATTTTTTTCTCTTAAATTTCGTTTACTGATGAAAATCCTGAAAAGTTAATTATCTTATTTTTATTGTATAATTTTATTAAATAATTTTTGTATTTTAAAAGTTCTATATTTTCAGTGTTTTTATTTTGAAATATGGGAATGAAATTTGTAAAAACTTTGACCAAGACTTCCTATAATATCTGATAATTGTGTATCATGAGTAAGTGGCAGGGTCATAAAATTTTCAATACTTCTTTAGATTAAAGTTCTATAAAATTTTTCCCATAATAATACTGCAAAATAAAAAGTTTACTTTATTAAGGTCCATCATTGTAGATTCATTTGTTTATTTTTTATCAGCACATTAAGAAGAGTAATTTTGAAACTTTCAATTATTGACTTTCTTTTCAGCTATAAACTGTATGCCAATAAAAAAGAAAAAAGAAATACAATTTATATAAAAATCTACTTTTTTTATTAAATTAAATTGGAATTAAAAAATAAAAACAGTGCTAATTATAATCACTCCAATTCTAATAATTTTTACAAAATGGATTTAATAATTAAATAAAATGAATTAAATCTGAATGTAAAGGTATAGTTTGGATTAATTTATTTATACATTAAATGGACTATTATTGTATAATGTCACGTATTGAATATATAAGATTATGAAGTACGAGTATAAATTTATTCAAAATCCAAAGCAGTTTAGTTTAATCAGTCAAAGTTAATATTTAACTTCTTTATATTTGATCTAATTGTGAAATTTTATTTAAGAAGGGATACTATCTGATCACTTTAAAAAATTATCACATGTTATTAAATAAAAGAAAAGGTACATTATAATTAATATCACTTTAATGTGTTTCTTTTATTAATATTTCTGATAAATAATTTTTAAAAATAATTATCTTATTTTTATTTAAATAAATTTAAAATTAATACTGCATGTGTATTATCAGTAAAATTAATGGTAAAATCATCAACATGAATAAAAAATAAAACTTTTTAAAATTTTAAATGATATTTTTAATTTTTTTGTTAAGAGTATTAAAAACAAATTGATTCAACAGAAATAAGTTAGCTCCTGCTAACTTATTTGCTAACCTCATTGATAATATAGCTTTTATACTTTTAATAAATTTAAAAAAAAAAGCAGAAAAAATTAGTTAACATTCTGGAATTGCAATAGAATTAGCAAAAACCAAGATCAGTTGAAATTATTTTATTATTCTTGTCACTAAAACTGGTAGGTGGTAAATTTTTAATTTTTGGGAAAAAATGTTTTTCCCTAAATATTACTTGTGCAGAAAAGGCAATAAACATTCAATAATACTCAAATGACACCAATGTTTTTACTTTGTAATGATTTAATAAAATGCCAAGCTTGTTATCATTAAATATTAATTATGCTTATGTATATTACCATTTGAAGTACAATATCATCTCTTAAGGCGTGTTCAAAAAGTTGAACAATTTTTCAAAATACGAAAATGAGCTGCTACAACATTTCTAGACTCATAATTTTGAATAATGTAAACTGCCATTTAGAAAATTTAAAAATATTAACTTATTTTTGTGTTTATATAAATGAACACTAAAACAGAATAGTCAGTTTCTTGTAAAACATAACTATATCCACCTCCATCAATCAAGACAATCAGAACTGTTTTCATATGACTCAAACTAATATTTTGGCTAACGAAAAAGGTATTTGTTATGCTTACACTGATATTTTAATATTTTACCAAAAAATCTTATGAAGCAGTCATCTTTAAGTTTCATTTGGAAATTCCTGTAACTGACTTTGCATTTATAAAATGCTACAAAATTAATTTGCTGTTCATTACACTATTCTAAATGTATTAAGTATATGTTATTCTGACATAAAAATACATAAGATATGACATATATAATTAGACATACATACTCATATGTATAAAGACTTATTACCCATCAGTATTCAGTTCATAAACATTAATAGTTTAAACATTTTTGAATATTGTTAATTATCACAAATTAGATTTTACATGTTTTTTATGTATTACAATAATTTTAATTGTTAACCAAAACCACCATTCTGTCCCTTCCAGTATCTTTCAAGAAGACCCTATTGTTGGAATCTACAGTGTCGTCGTTCAGTTTACCCTTCAACTAAGAAAGGTATTTCACCTCAAACTAGTTTGGTTGACAAGTGTCCCCCACGCGACCTTTTAAGTTATTTTACCGGTAAGTAATTTTTTCTTTAATAATTTGTTTTATGAGATAGATATTTATCAATTTGTTATTTTTCATCTATTTAGTTTTTTCCTTCCAATAGAAATAATACCTAAACCCTATTTTATTTTTATTTTTACATAGATCATGTTACAAACTAACAAAAGAGAAGTTGAGTACTCATCAGATCCCAAAATTTGGCAGCAGTGGCTCAAAGAATTATCTGATGAAGAGGAAGAAAGGGATCCCGAAGAATCGGATTCAGGCGAGATAGATCATCTAAGTGAGAGTGATCACAATACGAATTCCGAGCAGTCAGCTGATGAAGACGATGATTACGAGGGTGAGTCACAAAATTCATTTTACCTCGGAAAAGATGGGAAAACAAAATGGTTGAAGAGTTTGCCTAAAAAAAAAGTCAAAACCCGCTCAGAAAATATCATAACGCACCTCCCTGGCCCAAAAGGAACAGCCTCGAAGATAAATTCAGAAGTCAACTTACTTGACCTTTTTTTAGATAGCAATGTTTATGGTTTGATTGTGAGTTCAACAAATATTTACATAAACAATTTCAAAAGTAGATATTCACGAGATAGAGATGCCAGGACAACAGATGAAGTTGAGCTTCGAGCTTTATTTGGTCTACTATATTTGATAGGGAGTTACGGGATGTCCAGGACTAATGTTCAAAAATTGTGGGACAATTCCAAGGGATACGGCATGGAGTCATGTTATCTTTCAATGAGTAGGCAAATATTTGCTTTTCTACTGAGATGTTTACGATTTGATAATATGCATGATAGAGCTTCACGTAGAGAAATTGATAAATTTGCTCCAATCAGAGAGGTGTTTGATAATTTGAAATTGTAAATAATAACTTCCCCAAATTCTTCATTCCCAGTCAATAAATCACCATAGATGAGCAATTATTAGCTTTCCGAGGCAGATGCCCATTCAGGCAATACATTCCAAATAAGCCAGCTAAATACGGCATCAAAACATTTGCACTATTAGATGCTAAAATGGCATACACGTTCAACTTGGAAACATATGTGGGTGTTCAGCCGGACGGTCCATACCGGTTGAGTAATTCTCCAATGGACGTTGTACTGAGATTGGTGGAACCGGTAAAAGGATCCCACAGGAATATAACTGGAGACAATTGGTTCAGCAGTATTCCGACGGCCAAAAAATTGTTAGAAACTAAAGGGCTCACATATGTTGGTACCCTCCGGAAAAACAAAACTGAAATCCCCAAGGAATTTCAGCCAAACAAACACCGTTCTGCATTCTCGTCAATGTTTGGTTTTCAAGAAGACTGCACACTAGTTTCTTACTGTCCAAAAAGGAATCGGGCAGTTCTTCTAATCTCAACATTACATCACGACAATTATATCGATGAAGAAACAGGTGAGTTATCTAAGCCTGAAATCGTAACATTTTATAACCACACTAAAATTGGGATTGATTTACTTGACCAACTAATAGCGAGGTACAATGCGCAAAGAAATACTCGTCGATGGCCAATGGTTGTGTTTTTTAATCTCTTAAATATTTCAGCGATCAATGCACTTTGTATTTACAAATCGAATTCAATAAAAGAATATTTTTACAAAATTTGGCATGGGAAATGGTTAAACCACAAATTCAATATAGGTCTATAATATTGCAACTACCTATTGAATTAAGGCGCCGGGCATGTATTCTTCTTGGTACGTCAATGCAAGAGCCAGCATCAACAAAAGGAAGAGAAGGTGCTAGAGGACGTTGCCATGACTGTGGGCGACAAAGAGATAAAACCACAAGGAAATGGTGTGATAAATGTGAAAAGTGGATGTGCAATGATCATTTAAAAAGTGTTTGCCAAAATTGTTTTTAAAATATTTGTATTTTGTATTAAATTCATGATATTCATAACAGTTAATAATGTGTTTGCTTTTATAATAGAATCTACTTACGGTAAATTTGTGACTTTTACTTGTACTTAAAAATGCTTTTGTTTGCTTTTACAATATATTTTTCAAGTTATTTCATGATTGTTTTTATTTATAAACCCTTTCTAACATTAAACTAAGGCATAAAGATTAATAATTAAGTAATTAAATTATAGGATACCAAAAACAAAATCATTCTGTGGGTGACACTGGTCAACCATGCGACCATTCATGTAACTGTTAACCGCGCGACTACTCCAGGGTTAATTACGTATTACAATAAAATCAAAACAAAACAACAGAAAGATGATATGAATTTGTAAAAATTAAAAACAGCTGTAATTAATAAGCCCTTCATAAGAGAACAATGTATTAAGGGAGAAATTATCTGTAATTTTTAAACAATGAATTTCTGTAGTGCTTGAAAATTTTTCATTGGCAAAACAAATTGAAATTTACTTTCAACTTGATAGAGACCAACACGTTTCATGAATACAAGACAATTCATAGGTAAAAAACTTACTGGTTAAATGATTCAATATCTATATATATAAAAATGTTAAGTTCGCTTGTGTACCCTTCAAAAACTCAAAATGTTCTGCACCGATTGAGCTCAAATTTTAGCACGATATATAACCCGCATCAAATATTGTTTTCATCTATTTTTAATAAATCTATCTATCTATTTTTAATTTGTACATTTTTAATTTGGAAATGTAAACAAAGAAAAACCAATCAGATCAATGCAAGATGGCCGCTGTCAAACACAACGACCAATCACAAAGAGCCCGTATGGCCGTTGCCAATGTAAACAAAATCACAACTGATTAAATAAAAAATTTTTTTGAATTATATTTAACAGCTAAAACATCTGTATTTTATTAAAAAAAAAAACAAAAAACACCAAAACAAAAAGAAAAGCCACCAAGAAGGATGACTTACAGTAAATAAATTAAAATACCCAACTTTCTTATAGCCCAGATAGACTTAAGACTATGCAAACAAAAAAAGTCAAAATAACCAAACACACAGAAAATAATATCCCTACATAATGACCAAAAAATCCTTTGTTAGGTTAAATATTCACTTTTGTCTGAATTTACAGAAGGCATTTACAATGAAGCATTGATAAATATTGAAGACAAGTGCTTAGCTAATGCAAATAAAGTTCTTAGTCAATTGGGAATGCCAGCACCCACCCAAGCTGCGATTGCTTCATTTGATGTGGATTTACGCCGTGAACAGAGTTACAAAATTGGTGATCTTCAGTCATATGTCCAATCAAACATTCCCAAATTAACGCGTGAACAGAAAAGCATTTATGATCGCATAATGCAAATGATAAATGACGAAGTTGGGGGTACCGTCTTCTTGGATGCGCCAGGAGGAACTGGGAAAACATTCCTCATTAGATTGATTCCAGCAACGGTTCGATCAAAAAATGACATAGCCTTAGCTCTTGCTTCGTCTGAATAGCTGCGACATTGTTACCAGGTGGAAGGACTGCGCATTCAGATCTGAAGTTTCCATTAAACATGCAAATCATTGAGACTCCCACGTGCAATATTTCCAAAGCATCCTGTATGGGAAAAGTATTACAAAAATGTAAACTCATTGTTTGGGATGAATGCACGGTGGCACATAAAAAATCGCTTAAAGCTCTTGATCAATCGTTACAAGATTTACGTGGAAATGTTCAACCATTCGGGTATGCTTTGATATTGCTCGCAGGAGATTTAAGGCAAACATTGCCTGTAATTTCTCGATCGACACCAGCAGACGAATTAAATGCTTGCCTGAAATATTCAACACTGTGGCGACACGTACGTACATTGCAGTTGACTACGAATATGCGTGTCCAGTTGCAGAATGATCCATCAGCTGAGGTATTCTCACGACAGTTACTGGACATTGGAAACGGACAGCTGCCAGTCGATGAGACGTCTAGACGAATATCATTTCCTGATAATTTTTGTAATTTAGTAACATCGAAAGAAGAACTGATCGAAAAAGTATTTCCTGATATTCAAATTAATCATAGAAATCACGGTTGGCTCAGTAAACGAGCTATCCTTGCCGCAAAGAATAAAGATGTCTATCAACTTAATAATGTTATTCAATCCAGCATTCAAAGTGAGGAAATTACATATAAGTCGATAGATACCGTTGTGGAAGCAGATGAAGTAGTTAATTATCCAACGGAATTTTTAAACTCACTTGATCTACCAGGGATGTCACCACACATATTAAAATTGAAAATAGGTGTGCCAATTATCCTGTTGCGGAATATTAATCAGCCAAAACTCTGCAACGGCACGCGACTTGCAGTTAGGAAATTGATGAATAACGTAGTGGAAGCAACGAGTTTAACGGGGCCTTTCAAAGGTGAAGATGTCCTCATTCCTCGAATACCCATGATCCCGACCGATACACCATTTCAATTTAAAAGATTGCAATTCCCAATTCGATTGGCATTTGCAATCACAATCAATAAAGCTCAAGGTCAATGTTTAGAATTGTGTGGTTTAGATTTAGATGCGGATTGCTTCACATGGACAACTGTATGTGCGTGTTCCCGAGTCGGCAAACCAGATAGACTTTATATCTACGCAGACAGTGGAAAAACAAAAAAAATATTGTATATCCACAAGTATTGCAAAATTAAACTTCTATGAAACGTATGCTTTGTTTTGTTTCTCATTTCTCATCCATGCAACCACATCTGCCACAGCGAAGCGTGGCGGGTACAGCTAGTTATGTATATTAATTGTTTATAAACCACAGTGAGTATTGAAACCGTTTTCATGAAACATTTTTGATAACAGATTGACTATATTAAACAATGAAAATGAAAAACATTTAAAAAATATATCTATTGTTTTAGCGAAAAACAATAATAAAATTCGGTTTCTACAGTGTACCTATAACTTCTGGTGACATTTAACTAGCTGCTAGAGAGTACCAAATGTAGGTTACCTCATGTAACATTAACCCATTGTATGACCCCCCTCATAAAGAAACATTTAAAATAAATTTTATGCTTTAATATAGAATTTTGTTTAATGATATTAGAAGAAAATTAATGCAATATGAAATCGGATACTACCTTATCCGCATGATTTTAGGAGCCTAACTTCCTGACCCAGGAAGGAGATACCCGCCTTGTGATGATCCTGATCGCCACATCACCTGCTCTGTTCCTAGCCCTGCTGAGCTTTACTGGAGGTCACTTTTAGACCCTCTAAACTTGATAACACAGCACAGTCATCAGTTTGTCTTCTGTCAGGATGCCACCGATGCTAATGCCTCGGCAGACATTTCCATCAGTGTGTTTACCCAATCTTCTCTCACCTTCATATGGCCTCTTCCAACCACGACCATCTACCATAACTTACAACCCCTTAATTATCAAATTAACTGATCACGGAAGTGGAACCCCTGCACCGCCCTCTAACACCGAAGGTTTCACACAAAAACTCTTCACGTATCTAACTTCAATTAGACTATGCATTCCAATCATTACTCAATTGAGTCTTTAAACACCAAAAATGCTATCCTCATACCAACAAAACAAGTGTTGATCGCAACAACGACAATTTCATCCTACAGTCCAATTTACTACAGTCCTCTTGATTAACTTAAGAATTAAGAAACACATTCGCAAATTTAATGAGATTCTAATGAAAACATAATCTATCTCTTTTCGCTCTGGTCCACTTTTGGGAGTGAGGTCAATGCCTACACCCTCCCACACCGCCGCTCCCTCACAGAGTTCTCCAAACATCCATCTAATCCCTACAACGAATATCTAAGGTAATCAAGGTTCAATGCACAATCGCCTATCTTGGCAAAGTAAGCACCCAGGCGGGCCTGTAACCATCTGAATTGCTATTCTATCTATAACAGCATCAGACCGCCTAAGCCATCCTCCACAAGGCTAAGAACCTAAGGGGCTTAATAGTTAATACCATTAAGATTCTATTCATAGAAATACTTTACTGATTTGATGTTTAATGGTTAAGCCGGTATAGAGATATAAAGCTAAATCTAACTGATAGTTATCTTGGAAGGCTGTATGCCTTTATTGGAATGTCACAAAATTGTCAGACTGGAAAGTTTTTGTGAACCTCTTTAACATTTCAGCTGTTTATCAAGTGATTTGAAGAAATGAGGTGTCATTTGTCATTTTTCACATTTTTGGGTACATGAACACCAAATTTTATTAAAATATCTCAATATTAAGTTATAAATTTTTATTGAAAAAACCAAAAATGGGGGACAGTCAGAAAATAATAAGTGAGATTGGTTCTTTTCCGACAAAGGACCTATTTATTTCGATATTCCGAATTAGTACCTAGGATTTGGTCAACATTTTCCGGGACGCTATATAACTTTTAACAGAGAAAAATTATGTGTACTCACTCAAAACTTTGGAATTTTAAATACCTTTTGTATGACGTAACAACTTGAAAAAAAAATAAAACAAAGAAATGAAAAAGTTAATTATACCATGAATATTATATAAAGGTAAAAAGTAATAAATGGCGAAAGATAGTCGTCCATTTATAAATTTTTTCCAAAATTTCATACCATCAATACCAAATAAAAAAAGGTTTTTAAGCCGCTTTCAATAAAAATTATGTTGAGTCATTCCGGAAATATTAATCCTATAATAGACCCTAACGTAGATACGTACTCACGGATGTACATCTTCCGGAAATTTTTGTAATTTTTTTGTGTTTTTTTGGACTAATGGGGTCTTGAAACATCAACATCTGCAAAAACCTCGAGACCCAAAATTTTGGCTGAACACTACATTTTCCCTTTATAGTATGCTACTTCAGGAGTAATAGCGCTATAGCCGAGAAAGCTAAAATTTGAAGGGTTTTAACTCGCAAGAATAAGTAATTTATGCGAAGTAGTTGTGTTTTTATTTTGTATTTTTTAAATAAAAATTATTTAATCCCTTTTTTTAAAATTCAGCAGATTTATTATGCGAAAATTTCTACAAGATTCTACTTTGTATTAATCACTAAATTTTCAAAAGTAGTAAATAAAGTATTACTACTAGCAAGAATTGTTATCTATAAGAAAATAAATAAATAAATTACATATGAATATATACATATAAATATATATATTTATTTATTTATATTTTATTAATTGTTTACGCTAATATTAACATTTTTCAAAAATATTTTATTTAAAAAAATAATCCTTGAAACTACTTCTAACATTAAAATAAATAATAATATAGGATTGCTCTTCGTTTCATTTAGTGCAAACATAAAATATTGTTTTACAATATACGGTCTATTCTATTCTAGGCTTAACTTGCTACATTGTGTGAGTTTTCCCACAAAGGTTCACTCTCGTAAAAAATAAAACATTGATGTTTTTTGTTAGCATTAAAGCTGTACACTCTTCATAGCGAAACTGCTGGTGTTAAAGTAGGACAGTTCCTTTGATTTTTATGTAACAACAATTTTTAAGAGTAGAATTTTAGACTAAAAATTAAATAAAATAATATCGTGATTGCTGATGAAGTTCCTCAAGTAGTTCGATGGCCAACATCAATTGTAATAATGAGAACTACTTTGACTTATTAAGTGGTGTAGGTTGTATAATTAAACAGCTTAAACTGTTCTGGAAATCACAAATTTTTGGAACATGTTTATCAAGAACAAGAGTTGTTTTTTTTTAGAGTCCTATCTCTAAATGAAGGGAGAGGTAGCTCTCCATACCACATAAATAGTTTTAGTTAATCTAATACCTAGCTCTAAATATATTCAAATTCACGGAAAAAAGTGAGGGGGTTTATTTTTAAAAAATATAAATCTTTGACATCAGTAGTGTAGAAATGGCCGTCGAAGAGTAATATTGACCTTTGACCCCTTACGTCACCATGGTCTTCCCTCTACGAACCAGTAGGATTGCAGAATTTTGGTCACGCAACGCTGGCCCTTCACCATCACCATCTTCGATACCGATGATTAGTATCAGACCGATCTAGCGAAGATGATACTGTACGCAGTTATTAATAAGAGATGTAAATATGTAGTAACAGTAATAAATTGTTTTACCAAGTTCGCATTAGCGAAACCACTATAAAATAAAACCACCGAAGAAGTTGTCAAAGTCCTTGATGGATGCCTTTTCACATAAATCCTGGATGGTAATATCAGTGTTAAAGAACGTCGCATCTGTAACTTAAGAAGTGCTAAAGACGACAAAGATGCTGTTAATTTGAACAATTGTTAGAAGCTTATCGGTAAACAAAGAGAGAAGGATATTGAAAAATATATGAAAGAAAAAGTCGTTCTTAGTCTTGAACGTGACACAAATTCTCAGCAACTCACGTACTATTTTTAAAATTATAAATTGATGTATGTTGGCGATGGTCATGGCATGCATGAAGCGGTGAATAAAGGACAAGTATTTAATTACAAAAAAACGTTTAAAAATTACAATGGGTGAAAAAATAATTTTTCATGTCTATTAAGTAGAAAAAAATATTGCACCAATAAAATTAATGAATTAATCGTATTATTACCATTGTCGGTTCTGAACTGGATGGAGATCGATGTATAAAATGATATGCATGTACCGAGAAAGTAAGAGTTCAAAGATAAAAAGCGGTCAGTTAACTTTTCTCACAAACAACATTGCGAGTAATTTAGCTATGAGAGCAGTAGAAGTAGTAATAAACAAAGTTATCGATTTATTTCCAGTATAATTACAAATACCGAGGTATCATACTTTGGTCCAGGAACCAAACTTCAAGACAGGTTAATAAGACGTAACGGGGAATAAATCCGCTGGACGCCGCTTGTACGATATTCCATATTCAAAGTATTCAGATAAGAATAACAGACCTGAAACCGGCAGATTATTATTAGAAAAAGCTTGGGAAAGAGTAAAGTTAACCGACACTACTACTGGTGGAAAAGCTTGGGCGGTAACTAATATCATGAAAGCAAAGAGGAAATTTGGTGGAAGAATTCATTCTCGTAAACGTAGTAAAATTGTCTACTTATAACCCTACCCAACATGTCGTACTGGTTATGAACTTATAAAAAGAAAAATTTCAAACGAGGCCGACATCAAAGTCGGCGATGAAGATGTCACTATTAGAATATCTCCCCCGAAGACCTCTAACGGATTTAAATTTGTAGAAATTTGGCTTAAGTCTGGCATCGATGATTTTAGACAATGAACAAGAATGTGTCACATACGCTTTGTCAAAGATGGATGCCGTTTGACAAAAATCCTGGAGAGTGATATCGGTGTTAAAGAGCGTCGCATTTCTAACTTAAGAAGTGTTAAAGATGACGAAGATGCAGCTAATTTGAACGACTCTTAAAAACTTATCGATAAACAAAGAGAGAAGGATATTTAAAAATATATGAAAGAAGAAATCGTACTTCATCTTGATAGAGAGTCATCGACAACGTATTGAGTGTGTTATTGTAAAAACCGGAATAAGATCGATTGATTACTTTGACGGTATCAGAAACTTGAGACTTCCGTCAGAGCTGATCAGATATTTTAATATTTTCAACGAAACACTATATCTTGTATAACTACGAACGCTAACAAAAATTAGATTCATTTAGCTGCGGACAATTTTGCTCTCTTCTTTTTCTCTCGAAAAAATAACGTTTTCTCTATCGGGAAGGACTTCGTCCTTTAGTATCGACTTTTTTCCTCTCATCGAACTCCAAGATGACGAAAGGGAAATAGATCGGATAGATTTCATTACCTATAATAATGTACCTAATGTCGAGAAAGTCAAAAACAATATATTTTATTATAATGTTGACAAGAGTATTAAATTACCCGAAGGCATGTAAAAAATCGAAGACATAGACAACATATGACATTGAAACATGAAATGACCAAGCAAATGTGCGTCGAAAATGGTGTAAAGAATCAGATATAAATAAATCAGATATAAATCCAAAGTAATGAAAAAAAAGAATACAAATATAAAAAGCTGTAATCGGCGTATAATGAAACGATTAAAATGTGTTAAGAACCACCTGTATTACGTATTTTTTATGATAAGAAAACTATGTTCTTTAAAAGTCGATTTTACTCGACCGAACACAATCCTATCGATATTAGGCTTTGATTTACATCCGTATAAATGGCACACGTTCGCCGAACCGATTTCTATTAGCACTGTGAATGTCTCACGTGCAACTTATTACATAGTTAGAGGTTCGGTTTCGAACAGAGAAGAAGGAGACGTATTCACGAATTTTTCCTACGGTTGAACGAGGTTATAAAATTCTACATAACGTAATTTATGTTAGTGTAAAAACGAGGTTACACAACATCACAATATAATTTAAAATCACAACGGAGAGATACTCAATTTTAAAGTGGAAATAATTATTCTACGTCTTCATTTCAAAAAACGAAAATAAAATTTTAAAATAGGATTAGTTTTTATCGAACAAGATGGATTAAGAGGATTAAGTGACAGGAATATAAAAGGAGAGTTACAGTGTCCCCCTAACAGCAGTCGACGAGTAACTGTAAGGTGAGTAACACCTGGCAACAAACGTTTTCTAAATTCGTTGGGATTTACAGTTTTAAAATAAGTTTCATACTTAATTTGAACACAAATAACTCCATACTGGATGATTCAATCACCAGTTACGATTCCCATACTCACGCGCTACGCCTCTTCATCACTAAACAACTACGATGAAATAAGAACACTACGATAAGAATACAATACGATGAATAAGAATTGTTCATCAACAAGAAATCTACACATATCCGACGGAAAATTACTCACTATTGTTGGGTAAAGATAACGCAGTAGATTCTGTTTAGAAGCGGTCAGTAATTGTATTTCTTTTCTATTCGATGAAATACAGTATGGAATATCAGGCCTAGAAGCGGACAGCCTACGAAATTCGGGTGTAACCAGTACAATGAAATATATGCTTACTGTAAGATAAAGTGACAAAACTTGTATCCAGTCCATCGGGCGGGCATCAGAACTATGAAACATAGCTTGATACATGGAAAATCTACTATTCATATGCCCTTGAATATTAATGGGACTCGCAGAAGATTATAACAGAAACTTATTGAGCGTAAAACAAGAACTATAGTTTACAGGTCCTGTTCGGAGAGTAACTTTGTTTACTTAGTAGTCAATGAAACCAATTATAATTTGACACTCTCTACAGCCGTATGGAAAATCCCTTACGTACAAGTAAGATTTGAGAAGATGAAGCTGAGTGACGCCATTAGAAGGTGAAGATGAACGGGAGAAGACAATAAATATTGACTATAAGTCTATCTATTAATAAAAAATGAGTTTCATACACTATTCTGGTAAAGGATGGACCTGATGCTATCCACAACATTTGTTACCTACCACTTTTTTAAAAGGTATCGATTACACACCCTGTTTGGTAAGTTTAAAAATCGTTCAACCCCTCACAAGGTTTGATTTTCGCTCAGATATGGCAATTTTCATACGCTATAAAATTCCATTGGACCAAATAACAAAATCAATCGATGCCCGTATTCTCATAAACTCATAAACATAATGTCTGACTTAAAATTATTACTGGGTTGGTGAAGATCTATCTCTACAATTTAAAAATTATATTTTTAAATATATAAAATAAATATACAACGCTTATTATAAATTGTTAAAATAATGAAGAAAAAAATTCGTTGTGAAGAACTAAGATCCTTGTAAAAGTACAACGGAGATACATAACAGAAAAAACAAATAAATGATAAAATTTGTTAAAATTAACTTTAATAAATTAATACACCTGACTTAAACTTGCTGCTAGACTTATGTTTAATTAAGTAAAACTAATTTTTTTGTTGAGCTGACTCATCCGTAAATAAATCTTACTTATTTTAACAAACAAAATTATCAAGAAAGTTAAATCTAGTGGAAAGATATATTTTGTAATCACCTTGTGTATGAAGTGACGATCCCAGAAAAACAAACGCCCATTACTATAGAAATAATTTTTACGTAAAGCATAATATGAAGTTGTCTTCTACGTTGCATTTTTTCTCTACACTTCGGTTCAACTTGAAGTGCAGCTGTATAACGAGCTAAAACTGCAGCACGGCCCAAATTTAATAACTGAAGTACAAGGATATTAACAACCGGTACAAAATAAGTTAAAAGTTGAACTTCTTTATCTAAAAACCTGAAAAGTAAAAAAATAATGTTTGAAAATAACAAATAAAAATATAATTTAAAAAAAAAAATGTTTAGCATTCCGTACTGATATTAAAATGATATCTTAATACGATTACATTAAAGTAATCTTAAAAATAATTTAAAAGATAAGCATTAAATTTATCCTAAAATCTAATAATTTCAACCTATCTTTTCAGTATTATTTTTCGAACAGAAAAATTTACAAATATAATATAATAGGCTGTAATTAAATTAAATTGAATCATTCTTGTTACAACTTTTTTTTGGTTGGTAGTACTCTGATTAATTTTTTCATCTTTCGTCTTCTTCTTCTTAAATTTTTTACACGTATTTCTCATCTCTGCTTTTAATATACTGCATATTTCCTATCTTTAGAGGTATAATAAAATAGTTGAAGATAATTTCTGATTAAAATAGGTAGAATAAATATCATTAATAACAATTAATACGACAGGTTAAAGAGCGCGTAAAAGATTAAAATTATTTTCAAATTATAAAGATACATTTTAAGACTGTCTTTTTAATTTTGTTTATACTTTAATTTTTCTTTAAATGTAGAGTTGACTAAGTATGTGTAAAATACTGGTGACAACTTCTTTCTCCACCTTGGAAAATAAGAGAATAATTCTGTTAGTACTGGTACTTCATGAAATAGTGTGATATTCCTCATATTATAGCATTTTATTATATAGGGTTTTTTTTTGCCAAAGTAATGAATTAATTTCACTATTATTTTGTTATAGTGAAAAATATGAAAATACGTTAAGTATTAATATAAGATTTTATTTTAAATTTGTGACATTTATGTACTTGTATAATGTCTACGACAGTTTGCTGATTTTAAGTTATTTTGAAATAACTTAAACTCATAAATAACTTTAACTTAAAGTAATAACTTTTACTCATTATACAGAAGACCTGTAATTAAACCTTATTTTGTTATATTGCAGTACTAGTACATAAAAATAAGTACCGATTAACAATATAGATACATGTTTACTTATTACCATAACAGCATGACAATAAACCAAATTATATCTCTTTTGCTGACATTAACGTACAAAACTTACATCCATGTTGTACTGTACTAAACTATATTTAATATATTAAACTGCTCTACATCATTTAATTATTAAAAAAAAATATTGAAATGCATCCAAAACAATATAACCAAATCCTGACTTATTTTTTATACTTAATGTAATGTAAAAAAATTGACTTTTTTATAAATCTTTATTAATCAAAAAGCAAAAAGAAACTCGAATTAAAAAAATTTATATCGCATTTAACTTTTGCGTATACATATAATTTTTAGTTAATTGGCGTTAACGATAACAAAGCTAAGTTTTTTATATGACATGCTTGTCTTATAGACTTAAATATTATTTACAGTTTAAATTTTTAAAACTTTGCAAAATTTTAAGCTTGTTTAATAGCTTTAAAATGGTTTTTACTCATGATCAAATTATTTAACTAAAAACACTAAAAGTAATTATGTTGAATAGAGAGATGTACACAAAGGCATTCTATCTACTGTAAACTCAGTCAGCTGGTTAATTTATTAACCACCCATCTATGTTTTTTAATCTATTTCAGAATTAAAACTTACACAGTGTGCATAAGTAAAACAATGCACTTAAAAATGTGGACGAATTTACTCTTGGAAAAAATAGGTCTGTGTCATATTTATACGTAAATAATTTGAAAATAAGATTGAACTTACCAGCAATTAAAATGTTTAAGACTATCCACTTGCAAAATATTTCCATTCTTGTAATAATAGTGGTGACAAAATGCTGCAATTAATAGTAGTAAAGGTCCACCCCAAGATAAAAGACTGTATATAAGGAATCCAATACCAAGTGATTTATCACCGACTGGATCGACATTAACGTTTCGGCGAAATGATCTATAAAGATCATGCGTCATGGAGAGCAACCAACAATATACTGTTAAATGAAAGTAGTGCAAGGAAAACGATAATGACAAGCACAATTCAGCATCCTAAAACAAAAATGTGCTTTATTAATTGAAACCCGATAAACTTTATTTGATAAAATGTTGTTTACTAAAAAAATTTAATTAAATAATCTAAATTTTATCAAAGAATTAATTTGAACACTTCATAATAAAAACATAAGCCTAAAATTTTCGTAGGATTAAAAACACATGGATTTGAAATAAAGATTACTAAATATTTTATTAAAAGGGTTTTCATAAAATGGTTTTATTAAAATACATTCTTTTGATAAATATATATAATTTTACATTCAGCTTCCAATAATAAGCTTTCATTTTAATTTAATAAACAACCGATTTAGATAATTTCCATAGCTCAAAAGAAAGCACATTTTATAGCTAGAAGGAAAGATTTATTTGTAGAATATCGGTTCGGAAAAGGTAGGTGCACTGAAAATTAGTGATACAAAATTATTGTATACATACTATTACGCTTTAATTAATGTAATTTAAAATTGTTCTACTAATTTTCTTACATTAATATTCAGAATAATTTATAATTAATCCTGGTTAAAATTACTTCTATAACATTTGCCTTACGTAAAAAATAAATAATTTTTTAATAAGAAAGCCATCAAAACCGTCTTAAAGATATTTCTATTATTTTCTATAAATAATCTCAATTAGTAAAATTTGTTAAATGCGTCTTCACAACATAATAATTCAAAACATAACTAGAAATATAGTTTAGAAAAAAATAGTTATATTAATGTATAATAAAAAAAAATTATTATTTTCTTTAGTTCAGTTGCAAATTTTTATTTATAATTTCTCACCAAAACTTTACTTAAGGTTTTTAAAAACATGAAAAAAATAATAAAAACTTATAGGTCACTGAACTGTTTATGCAAAGCAGTATACATGTAAAGATTTATTTTAATAAAATATAAAATTATTATAAATGTATACAGAAGTGGTGTATATAATGGTCAGAAAAGCGAAACAGAAAAATCATTCCTTTAAAATATCTTTATGGAATACTAACAACAAATTTTTGTCACAATAAGATAATGTATATATAATAGTGCTGAATAATAAGGAATTTAATTATCTAAATATTAGTTTATATATATATAATTTGTTATCTTTTAATATAATATACATTTGTTTATAAATTCCTTAATGAAATTAAAAGGTTTAAATTCTTAGTTAATGTTTTATTATTAATGATGAATAAAGTGTAGTTCCTTTCATAAGTAAGTATAACAACTGTTACAATAATGTCTTTTAGTTTAAGTTGTTTGCGTGTTTAAAATATGCGCTTTGTTATGTAAAAGGTGGTATTTTTGAAATGTAACGTTAGGTACGCTGTGAATCGCCGAGAGAGGGAAAGGGGAAATGCAAGTGAAGGAGTGAGTGAGGAGAATTGATTATAGTGAGTGGCTGTCAGGCGGTAGTAGTCTCCCCCAGAGTATTCAAGTGCACACAGACACATATCTCGGTTGATATCAATCATGCAGGCATCGGGTGTAGCAAACGGGGTTCAGAATATAGGGTCAGGTCGGAGTACTGGAATGAGGCGGAACCGGGGTACCGACTGCCACCAGACACAACTTCAACACCCACTCTGTTTTTTCTACTATTATTCCTACTACTATCACTGGTTCTAGATTGGATCATTTTTCTGTTTTATCTCAAAAGGTTCACATTTCTCTTCAGTGCCACTGCAACCTTCACCCTTAACACCATCATCTCTAAGTATACGGAACAGCGCATTATTCTTAATTTTGACGTAACTACACATTGTACACACACGCACGCGCGCGCGCGCGCGCGAGAGAGAGAGAGAGAGAGAGAGAGAGAGAGAGAGAGAGAGAGAGAGAGAGAAACTCACCTGATACATTAGTATCCCTAGAAATAACACTTTAAAATTATTCTAACATTGCCAGGATTATTATAATTATTATCTTTTTTAATTATAGTTAAGGAAAAAATAATAATTTATAAAGATTAATATCTGAAGTCCGTGAAATATTTGATTTTTCATAAACATTGTTAAGATTGATTTCTAACAAAGTGTGATTGGACGTTTCAAAATTTATCTTTTTTATTTCGTTTTTTTGGATAACTTTAATACGGAATGGCGTCAAATAAATTAAGAAAAGATTTTAAGGAAAAATCTGAGAAAGAGGATTAACAAAGGAGAAAAGTGAAAGATGTTATTAATTAATGAAAGCATTCTTTTAGCTGATACCATTGTGGCTTAGAATTATAGCTTGAGCAAAATATCTTTTTTTAAATAAATAAAAATAAAACAAAAAGAAAGGAGCTTAAAGTAGAAAATATTATAATACATGAAAAAATCCTAGATGTTTACTTAAAATTAATCCGTGACCAACTGATCAAAAAATTTTGGAAACCAGTATAATGAACACGTGACTAACTCAGCAGTAAGATGGTGAATTATTTATACCAACAATTTATACTATACGTCTTTCATTTATTGATACTCTTTATTTTTAAGGTGGTAAAATATTACTTAGTAATCAGTTGTTTTTCAATCAGAATAAACCACTTCATACCAAATTCTATGTTCAATACAGTTTGACAGATAGTCATTCCTAGACTAGTAAAATTTTTCACAGATATAGGTTTTTAATTGAATCCCAGCACAGGTAAAAAATATAAATAACAAATTTGTTCAAATTTACTTGTATTTATCTCATTAAAAATTTATTTCAAATTAATGTTCATTACTCCCGGTTATCTGCTAGACTGTTAATTAATATGAATCTGGATTCAACTATCTTAAAGAACGCCAATGATTTTAACGTAATCACTTATAGGATGATTATTATAGTATAAAGGTTATAATATTGAAATTTACTCCATTTCCAAGGGCGGAGTGGTATCGTTTCTGTCTTTCGTCCGGAGGTCCTGGATTAGAATCCCAGTCAGGCATGGCAGTTTTCTCAAGCAACAAAATTTCATTTCCATATCCCACACACATGTTTCAAGCTTATGTAGTGTTTTTAACCCCCCCCCCCCAAAAAAAAATCTTAACCACCAACAAAAAACTGTAGTTTGTACGTGTTGTGTAGATAAGTTTTTATAAATAGTATTATGATATTAATTATTCATATTTATATAGACACTACATTAATTTTTATTATTTATTTTTGTATCGTATTAAATTTGTTTTCTAAAATAAAGAGAAAGGAAAGATTCATTCGGTAAATATAATTCAGGTAAAAATATAATTTTATAAAATTCAATTGTTATTGATCAGAGTTTATTAGATTTCAGTCGTGATACGATGTAAAAAGTCTTATTAAATTTGAAATTGGTATTAAAATGACTGGTTGTGACACAATTTGGGCTTATCACAATAACTTTTTTTTTGTATTAGTAGGAAACATTATATTTATATAAATATAAATTTCTTACTTTTTGATGATGCTTTAAATACAGTCAAATGTTTCATTTTCATTAAGAATTGGGTAGCAAGTTTTTGGTAATAAAATAAATTTGAAAATCCATATAATGAGTCACTACTGAAAAAAAAAATTATGCCACGTTTTAAGTTCTGAATTGTCAGAATAGAACACAAAGAAAACAAATTACTTTAAAAGCATGACGTATTCATAGAAATTTTAACAAAAGATGAGTTAAAAGTTTTTAAATTATTCGAGAGGTGTGTATTTTTTACTATTGAACTTCTTTTCCGTTTTTTCCCTACACAATCTCTTTTTGTTTTCTTTGACTACAATAAAAGACAATTCGTTAAGTTTTATGCACATATAAACCTCCCTTTACACATCCACAGATTCAGAATGATGTAATAAATATAATAAAATCATATAAATACAATTTTATATTGTAAGAAAGAAATAATGGATGTGTAGTATAATTAAAGAAAGAAATATTAAAATATAATGATGTAAAGAATAGAAAATGTAAAATTTACTACTTTTATTTTTGTATAAAAGAAAAAAAAATAAGTGTCCTGAATTAAAATTTTTCATCTAATAATAGAAATACATTAATCCGCAATTCAGATAAAAAAATAAACTTAAAAAATCATTGATAAAGAAAATTTAAATATTATAAAAGTCATTAATTTAATTTCCTCCCAAGTGTATCAAATAAAATGTAGTTTATTCCAAATACAATATAATTTTGTATATATGAATCCCACTCAGAGACTATAACTCGGGAAAATATCATTAAAAATAAGTATAATACAAACATATTTTGCTATATAATTAGTCTCTGAGGTAAACAAAGTAAATTTCTTACTTTTAACCTATCATTTTCGTATACTTGTCTATTGATATGAAAAATATATTCTGTGTAGCCGCTGTGTGTCCTTACTTTTCCTAATACGTTTTATCATGTCACTTTCGAGAAAGGTTTCCACTACATTATTGTACATTATCTGTAGATCTTAATCGCAGAAAGCCAAATGATTAAACAGAGCTGTACTAACCGTGTGAAAATATTTTATACCGTCCTAGGTACAGAAATTTTAAGATGGTCTAGAAATGAAATATAAGCTTTTCTTTTTGAAATCATTATTTATATTAAATGTTGAAAATAAAAAGTTCAATGTTAAAAAAAAAATACTTGTTACAATATTAGAGAAGTTTTATTTAAGTTTTAATGCAAAAACCAAAGAATAATTACAACAAAGATTGGTAATTTGCATGAATGGAGATTTACTTGTTTTATTAATAATAAAATAAACTGTAATTTTTAAAGTTAAAGAGTAAAAAATAAGTAACAAATTTTTGAATTTTATTTATTAAAATAAAATGGTTCAGAGTTAAAAACTAATTTAACTAACTTTTATTGCATTATTTGCTTTCTTAATTAAAATGTCAAGTAATTTGCAACTACAAATAAAAACTAAAAAGCATAATATTATGTTACAACCTCTCTATTTTATAAATTCAATGATTCTATTTTCATAATTCTCTTAACGTAATTTTGCGTCCTCATCTTTAGTAATGCTTTTAATTAAAAGATTTTTTCAAAGATATTGTTGCCCACAGGTAAAGTAGCCTACAGTAAAAAACTCTCGAGTTTTACCAGAAGTTTTAAAAATTCTAAATTTCCTTTATAAAATTAGATCATTAGTAGAAATAGTTAAGAGTTAAAAGAAAACAAAAATTTATAAATTACTAACCAAAATTCAATAACTTTGATTTTGATAAAACATTTATGGTAGTATTTCCATAATAAATGAAAATTATTTTTCATCATAAATAATAAATCAAAAGAGTTTTGGTGTAAAATATCTTTCCAATAAATTAAACTCAAACAATGTAGTAAAATTATATTCATTCCCTCCTACTTAAAGTACGGAAGAATAGTTGGTATCGGGATGGGGGTTTCGCTGTAAATCTTTAAAAATAAATATGGGCTGGACATCTTAGTTTAAAATTTTCCAAAAGAATTATTGATAGGTTTAATTAATTTCCATTTGTAAACATTTCTAAACGGTGGTCTTTAATTCAAAAATTTGTTCTTTTGTTCATCTACTAAGAAATAAAAGCAATTTTAATTTATCAATTGACATTTTTACGTGTACTCCAATTTAATATAAAATTACTCGTATATCAATATACGAAATGTGTTTACAATATGGATTGCAACGTAATAACTAATAGAATTTTCTTTCATCCCTTCAAATCGGAATTTTAGAAAGATACAGTATATATTTATATTCCAAATTTTTTAAATGATTAGGGGGTCGAGAAGTAGCTTAGTTTAAAATGTATTAAGTATGATTTATTTATTAAACACGATTTTTGAATGGGGAAGAAAAATTTAATTCTAAAACCTGGCTTCAACAAGTAAAACAGAATACAGAACCATTAGATCATTATATTATTCACTAATATAAACTGAAATTAGCACATTATTGGATTTTTTATTTAATTTGTTTTTTTTTGTTTCTATTCATAACATGACAGTTATTGATATTCAAATTTGCATATGGAAGAATCCACAAACTCCCATTGGAGCTGTGATTTACAATAACATAGATTCGCATCAATGCATATATAATTAATATATTTCCCGAACGAAAACCTTGAGCAATAATTTTTCGACTAAAAAGTTGAAGTTTTTCAACAAAAATCTATCTCTCAAGAGAGTAAATAAGAGGTAAATTTCAATTAATTATTTTAACGACACACAACTGAAGAGGCATCTAGCCCGATTCCAGCTACTCTCATAGTCGCAAGTAGAGTGTTAACTTATATCAGAATTCCATTTGAATATAAAAAGCTAATATCCATATCTTAGCATTTGAGCATAGCTCCGAGTATTTTTTTTGCTAACTTGAAATGCACCAACGTAGTAAAAATTGTAACACTACTATAAGGAAATGTAACTATAGACTTGTTTTTTTCTCGGATTACTTTATTTCTCTTTGCAGTTTAGGAATATTTTAATGTATTTCTGTGCTATTTCTGAGCAATTATTTACCCAACAGACATTCCATTAAGTAATAGCAAAATATAAATTATTAGTATTATTATGAATCACGAACCTCTAATTTATAATGAAAAGATAGGAAAAGGAAAGCGCTTATTTGGGTGTGGTTTATCATGGTAGTTGTTTCGTGAGCTGATTAATATAACTCTTTAGGTTGCCTACTGCTTTCCCTTCAATAAGAAGCTATTTGACAAGTTAATTTTCAAACAACATTTAGCCAGACAATTTAAGGCCAATGCCAATCAATTCAATATCAGTTTAAAAGAATAATTCCCTTTCAAACCATGTTAAACTCAATATCTAGTTTTCCAGATCAATAACACCTTACAACCAACCGTATTATTTTTAAGAAAAAAAAATATATCTCACAGAATGTCTTGAAATTATTTAAAATACAAAATAATAAAAAACGTTTTAAATTTAAAATGACAGGATTTCATACCCGTGTTGTCAAATATATTGCTTTTAAATAAGCGCATTCATTACTACTATTTATTACAAAATTTTAAAAACATTTCTTATCAATAATTCAATCATCAGAACTATTCTAGTCGCAGGGAGTTTAATAACTCCCTTTAAATGAACGGTAAAAGTTGAGGGTGGTCTTACTTTACTGCCTAAATACTTTCTCGTAAACCTAAGTAATTTCATTTTTTTTTATTCTTTAGAACGCGAAGAAAAGTCAGTAAGCCAGTATGAAATGCACAAAAAAGAAATTACACTTCTAACATGTGTAATAAATAATATTTTCTCTTTCTGAAACAGGGTTTAGCAGTTACCGGGTCCTTTAGCAGCTATTAAAATAAAATATCTATATTGTTTTTGTACGGAAGTTGTAAGTAAACTTCAGAGCTAATTGTAATTAACTATTAATAAAATATAAATTGTAGACTGGCGCTTATAAGAAAAGGCGCCGGATAATAATTTTGATGCTAAAGTAAGAAAATTATGCCACTCTGTCAATCAGACTTAGCAAAATTTATATATATAATATATATATATATATATATATATATATATATATATATAATAGTAAATTTAAATAAATACATATTTATTAATATATCTTCATCTGTGGTACAACAACGAATATATTATTGTAAGTTTACAAATTTTCTTACTTAACTTATCAATCAGCATATTTTCATTTTAATTGTTAAAAATAACCATTTCTAACTGAAAATACTACTGCTTGAAAGAATCGTTGATAACCAGAAAAGCTTGGGTTAAAAAATATTTTGATTTGATGAAGTGAATGAGAAAAATTAGTTGTTAAATAGTTGATTGGAATGAATTTAAAATCTTTTTATACGTTAAGTCAAATTTCTTACAAAGTAATAGAAAAAGAATACTTTTCTTCAGTTTTTGATGAAAATTTTACTAATGAAATGGAATTATTCAAGTTAAAATATTTGATTGGGAGTAAAATAAAATCGAGTTCAAAAAGTTTGTTAAAAGGCTTCAAATTCATCAGGAAAAATAATTAGTTGTAAGTAACGTCTAATTGAACTAAAAATGTAAAACTAATAAATAATCGAAATTAGAAACAGAGTTAAAAATAATCAAGTTTCTTACAATTTGATTATTTTATAAAACTATTAATCAAATAATAGTTTTATCATTTGTTAAAATGATAAAAACAATTTTATACTGAGCTTATGATGACCAAAAAATTGGAAAATCAGTGTAGTGTCTCTCATTTATTTTTCAGATTTTAAATAAATAAAGATATTGTAAGTACAACAGTAAATATACCGATATATTTCATTTGTTTTTAAATGAAATCTTTTCTTATTTAATGGTTGATGTTTAGTAAATAGAAAAAATCTTTTTACTAAAGAAAGCATTCACCAGCTTCGATAAAAGTCGAAGAAATTTCATAAAATTTCCTAATTCTTCCTTTCTGCTTGAGTGGCTTTTTCTACGAGGATAAAACGTAACCTTACGTTCTCTAGTTCATTCATGCTTAACATTTTTATTTAACTTTCATATATATATATATATATATATATACCTTATATAACTGTTTTTATAAAAAAAGAAAATATCAGTATTTCAGTCTGTTTGCTACGTCAGAAAATATGACACGTGAAATGTTTAAATAAATACAAATACTGATTTATATACGAAAAATTTTACAACTAAGTAAAAAATCATCGAAGTTTGCTTTTACAATGGAATATAATATATATTCCTTTGAAACAGAACAAAAATAATCTTTAAAATATAGGAAAAAGCAGATATTAAAATACTTTTGATAAAAATTTTAAATAAACAATAAATATTTGATACCATTTAATAAATTCTTTTAAAATAAGAATATAATAATTTTAAATATTTACTCGTATTACAAAATCTAACGATAATAAACGATTAATAAAAATCATCCATATTTAGGTAGGTAAACCGAATGAAAAACTGATTGAGTAGTTATGAGCTTGACTCCTTATTTGTGGTATTAATACAGAATTTATTTAAGATAATTTTTCTTTTTTATAGAAATGCACTGGTTTAACTATTCTTTAATATTTATTTTCTTTTTCTGTTTAGCCCCCGGAACCACCATAAGGTATCAATCACTTCAGAGGATGAATGAGGATGATATGTATGAATTTAAATGAAGTTTAGTCTCATACAGTCGCAGGTCGACCATTCCTGAGATGTGTGGTTAATTGAAACCCAACTTCCAAACAACACTGGTTTCCACGATATAGTATTTAAACCTGTATAAAAGTAACCTTTACTATTCTTTAATATTTTTAAAATTGCAGTACTGTAAAATCATTGTGATAAAAATATCCTAATACATCTCTTGGTTTCTTAATTTTATTCTTTTCCAGAAAAGTATTTTCTTTAATTACGAATTTTCCTTTTATTTGTTTTAACGAATAAAAAATTAAACTTAGATTTAGTTCATAAAATGACTTACTGTAAGTAAATTATGTTAATAAGAGAGAATGTATGTCTTTTACAATCAACTAAGCATCCCTAAGGAAGTTATTAATATCTCCTTAGAACAACTGTAATTGTAACATTTAGAGAGTAGTACATCTCCTAAACTACATCATTGGTCTCATAGGAACAGTACTCTCACTGATAAGCCCACTCACATTGATTTATTGAAGAATACACTTGTTTAATTATTTAATCATGCATCAACAACTAATCTATTGTATAGAGGTAAAATATTATCTACTGGTGGATTCTTTGAAAACATGATTTTCTTAAAAAAAAATTTGTTGTACACCTTATGGCGTTAATTAAAAATATTAAAGTGATAGCTAAATATATAATATCTTTATGATGCTGCTGATAAAACTACTAGTACTACTAGTAAAATTATTATTATTACTACAAGGTTAAAATGAGTGTATAAGCAATGGTTATCACTGTTAGTTATCGATCGTAAAATCGATTTCAACATTATACAAGGGTGGATGTTACTGATACTGAAGCAAACTTATACTTTTTTTTACTTCCTTATTGCAGTTTTATCTTGAGTAAAGTGCTTTAAAGTAGGGTTGAAAGACATGAAAAAACAAATCATGATCGATAAACCGGAAACTACTGAAAGCCTTATCCATTTTGACGGCAAAAGAATTTTTCTCTTAAAGTATATCTCCATTTTCTTTAGACGAATATTCGTTTTAAATTAAGAATTGATTGCTTGTTATAAAACCAAGATTTCCAAAGGAATTACCATAATATTTAAATTTATATGTTCACTTAACGTACAAGCACAAAGTTATACGTTGATCATAACGTTCGTTGAGTAAAAAAAAAGTAATAAATTACTAACTTTTTAAAATATTTGTTTAAATTACATACATAAAATTCACTTTTGTTAATAATACCTGTTCTATTGAAATATTTTACTAATTTAATTTAATTTTTTCAAAATACTTAATCCTTAAACATTAAAACTAATATTATAATTTTATACGTGTTATGATATGCCGGTTACAACAAATAATGGCATATACATTGAAAGAATAACAAGCATCTCACACTAAGCTTACTGGGAAGGTGAGGTATGAAATCGATTATTGTTGCCTTCTTCTCTGAATCAAATATAATTTATTCCCTATCAGCGCACCATGCTGAAAATTTATTTTTATTTTTTCAAATTTTTATTTACAATCGGTTACATATTTGTAGAAACTTAAGAAAATTATATTATACATGTTCAAATTAAAGAGGGATTCCCGGTGAAATTTCTCAAAAATTATATACCAGTACTACACAGGCTCTGATGGTAGCAGGTAGAACGTACACAAAGTATTCTTGAAGAACTGTACTATCAGTAGTACAGCAGAAAACAAGAATCATATAAATAAAAGATTGATGAAACACAAAGAAAAAAAAATGAATTTGAAAACAGTGATAGAGAGTAGCGAATGATTCATTAATACACAATCAGCAGGTGGTAATTGCACTACAGAGCTACTAAGGTCGGGAATGTGTAGCTCTTAAGTCTTCTAACATCCTAACCGTTGTCTAGAAGGTTTACGTCTTAGTGGTTAACGCGATCATTTTGCTTAAGCCCATTTTTCAAACTGAAAAGTTGTATTTCATTGTTGACATACCGTAGACCCAAATTTCTAATTCACTATTTTTAGCAAAAAACGACACTTCAGCTTTACAACTCACTTGTTTGTTCTGAAATCGATATATTTCAACATTTGTCTTGCTAGCCGTGGTGGCAAGATGGTGGATCCGTGGGCAGTCTCCTCGCCACATTGCAAATATCATCATCTCGATTTAGCTTGATTAACCCCTATTTTCTGTTTACCTAGCCACATACTGATTAAATTTAATTCAGATTGTTGATTAGTTGAGGCCATAGTTGGATTGTATTTAACAGCCAGAATAGCCGTGTCATCTGCAAGACAAGAGTCAGTGACTCCATTCTCAACCGGAAGATTGGTGTACAGTCTTATACAGTATATAATAGGACCCAAAACTGAGCCTTGCCATACCCCCGACTTAATGTCAAATAATTTAATAATTCTTGATTATTTTTTACCAGGGAGAAAGACTCATCCAGTTAGTTACGAAGAACAAGATAATATGTTTGAGGAAGGTACTTTTTCAAGTTGTATAAAAGCCCCGGAAGCCAGACCTTTTCAAATCCTTGCTGGATATCTAAGAAGGCTGCAGAACAGTACCTATTCTTCTCTAAGAGAAAGTACAGATAATTTTTTCTCAATAATGGAGTCCCCAGTAGAGAAACCGAATTGGTGATCTGAAAAAAGTGAGTCTGCTCCAGAAAAGGCATCCTCCGAAGAAATAACCTCTTTGTCTTCGATAGAATAGGAAACAGGCTTATTGTACAAGAATATATGATAAACAAGTTTACCCGGTTTCGGGACTATACCATTTCTGAAATTTTCTACTCAGCAGGGATGTACGTCATCCAAAGGATACCATTAAAGAGGTGCGTATGAACCTGAACTTTTTAGAATTTCTGTTGAAGAAAACGGTTTAGTAGGTAGACTCAAAGGAATCAGGCGGCTGAAGAGTTCAAATTTTCTTCTTCATAAGGATCCCACGTAAAAAGAGGTAGAAAGATCTGTCTCAAGTAAATACCAAACAGTTCAGCCTGCTTTCCGTTACTCCGGGCTCATGACCCACTCAAAGCCTTTAAAGGAGGAAACGAGGGTGGTGATTGTCGAAAGCTCTTCATGGCTTTCCATACACAGTAATCGTCTCTACGTGAAGGGAATAGACTCTCAACGTAATTTTTTAATGACTACTTTTTAATAAATTTATGCAGTCGTTTCAATCTGCGGACGGCCCTCTTGAAGGATGTCCTACCTTCAAGCAACCTGTAGCACTTCTATTACCTACTAAGCCTTATATTCGCAGTAATAACATACATCACCTCTTTTGGGTAGCCCTCTTTATTTATCCTTCTCACGTCTTACCTCGGGTGTCAAATCGCCAGACAGCTTCCTCCAGGACTGAAGTCAAAATTTGCGTCACGTCATCGATGTCACCGGAACATTTCAGAGGGACAGACACTACCAGGTTTTTCAAACCAGCTGCGATATTAATCCCAGTCAGTTGTGTTGTTTTGGAGGATAGGGTATGTATTTCTTCTTATCACTATCGAAATGGCTGACAGCAGAACAGCTGAATGGTTAGACGTCGAGTTATAGCTATTTTCAATCTTGGTATACAACGACGAAATACCCGAAGTGATGTAAAATTTCAATAAGTCCGGCAAATTACTTGTATCCGACGACCCATAGGTCGGTTGAAATTCAGACATTACGTTCAGGAATATATTAACAATGCATCCCTTCAAAGCCTGTTTCTAGTTGTTAAAAGATGCTCAAATTGTAGATGAGACTTATTCTGAAACATCTTTACTTGTTCACCTCTAGAACTGGTTGTATAATAAACATATTTATTCTCAAAGAAAGGAAATGTGATTATGGTCGCTTGCACCTAAGATTCTATATAAGGTTCATAATCATAATAATCCTCCTCTATGAATCATGAGACCTTGCCGTTGGTGAGGGGGCTTGAGTGCTCAGGGATACAGAGTAGCTGGACCGAAGGTGCAACCATATCGGAGAGGTATCTGTTGAGAGCCAGACTAAGGAATGATTCCTGAAAGAGGGCAGCAGCTCTTTCAGTAGTTGTTAGGGGCGTAAGTCACAATGACTTAAACGGCCATATCAGCATCACTCAGTCCTCTGAGTACTGCGCAGCTGAAAGCAATGGAAAACTACAGCTGTTTTTTTTTTCCAAGAAAATGTGGCTCTGCATTTTCAAAAGCAATAATGGAGGCGCCTTCCTTGGTAAAATATTCCGGAGGTAAAATAGTCCCCCGTTCGGATCTCCGGGTGGGGACTACTAAGGAAGGGGTCACCAGAAAAGTAAAAAATAACATTCTACGAGTCGGAGCGTGGAATGTTAGAAGCTTAAAAAAGGTTGGTAGGCTAGAGAATTTAAAAAGGGAAATGGATAGGGTAAACGTGGATATAGTAGGAATTAGTGAGGTTCGGTGGGAAGAGGAAGGCGACTTTTGGTCGGGTGACTTTAGAGTAATTAACTCAGCGTCAAATAATGGGCAGGCAGGAGTAGGTTTCGTGATGAACAAGAAAATAGGGAGGAGAGTGGAGTATTTCAAGACGCATAGCGATAGAGTCATTGTAATAAGGATAAATTCAAAACCTAAACCGACAACGATTGTTAACGTCTATATGCCTACAAGCGCCCATGATGATGATGAGGTAGAATGTGTATACGAAGAGATTGATGAAGCAATTAAACACGTAAAAGGAGATGAAAATTTAATAATAGTTGGAGATTGGAATGCAAGCATTGGAAAAGGCAAGGAAGGAAATATAGTGGGTGAATACGGGCTGGGCAAAAGGAATGAAAGAGGGGACCGACTTACAGAGTTTTGCACGAAGTATAATTTAGTAATTGCCAACACCCAATTTAAAAATCATAATAGAAGAATATACACTTGGAAAAAGCCAGGCGATACTGCAAGGTATCAGATAGATTATATCATGGTTAAGCAAAGATTTAGAAATCAACTCGTGGACTGCAAAACTTACCCTGGAGCAGACATTGATAGCGACCATAATTTGGTGATAATGAAATGTAGATTGGGGTTTAAAAACCTGAAGAAAAGGTGTCAGATGAATCGGTGGAATTTAGAGAAGCTTGAGGAAGAGGAGGTAAAGAAGATTTTTGAGGAGGACATCGCAAGAGGTCTGAGTAAAAAAGATAAGATAGAAAATGTAGAAGAAGAATGGGAGAATGTTAAAAAGGAAATTCTTAAATCAGCAGAAGCAAACTTAGGCGGAATAAAGAGAACTGGTAGAAAACCTTGGGTTTCAGACGATATATTGCAGCTGATGGATGAACGTAGAAAATATAAGAATGCTAATGATGAAGAAAGTAAAAGGAACTATCGGCAATTAAGAAATGCTATAAACAGGAAGTGCAAACTGGCGAAAGAAGAGTGGATTAAAGAAAAGTGTTCAGAAGTGGAAAGAGAAATGAATATTGGTAAAATAGACGGAGCATACAGGAAAGTTAAGGAAAATTTTGGGGTACATAAATTAAAATCTAATAATGTGTTAAACAAAGATGGTACACCTATATATAATACGAAAGGTAAAGTCGATAGATGGGTGGAATATATTGAAGAGTTATACGGAGGAAATGAATTAGAAAATGGTTTTATAGAGGAAGAAGAGGAAGTTGAGGAGGATGAAATGGGAGAAACAATACTGAGATCTGAATTTAAGAGAGCATTAAAAGATTTAAATGGCAGAAAGGCTCCTGGAATAGACGGAATACCTGTAGAATTACTGCGCAGTGCAGGGGAGGAGGCGATTGATAGATTATACAAACTGGTGTGTAATATTTATGAAAAAGGGGAATTTCCGTCAGACTTCAAAAAAAGTGTTATAGTCATGATACCAAAGAAAACAGGGACAGATAAATGTGAAGAATACAGAACAATTAGTTTAACTAGTCATGCATCAAAAATCTTAACTAGAATTCTATACAGAAGAATTGAGAGGAGAGTGGAGGAAGTGTTAGGAGAAGACCAATTTGGTTTCACGAAAAGTATAGGGACAAGGGAAGCAATTTTAGGCCTCAGATTAATAGTAGAAGGAAGATTAAAGAAAAACAAACCAACATACTTGGCGTTTATAGACCTAGAAAAGGCATTCGATAACGTAGACTGGAATAAAATGTTCAGCATTTTAAAAAAATTAGGGTTCAAATACTGAGATAGAAGAACAATTGCTAACATGTACAGGAACCAAACAGCAACAGTAGCAATTGAAGAACATAAGAAAGAAGCCATAATAAGAAAAGGAGTCCGACAAGGATGTTCTCTATCACCGTTACTTTTTAATCTTTACATGGAACTAGCAGTTAATGATGTTAAAGAACAATTTAGATTCGGAGTAACAGTACAAGGTGAAAAGATAAAGATGCTACGATTTGCTGATGATATAGTAATTCTAGCCGAGAATAAAAAGGATTTAGAAGAAACAATGAACGGCATAGATGAAGTCCTACGCAAGAACTATCGCATGAAAATAAACAAGAACAAAACAAAAGTAATGAAATGTAGTAGAAATAACAAATATGGACCGCTGAATGTGAAAATAGGAGGAGAAAAGATTATGGAGGTAGAAGAATTTTGTTATTTGGGAAGTAGAATTACTAAAGATGGACGAAGCAGGAGCGATATAAAATGCCGAATAGCACAAGCTAAACGAGCCTTCAGTAAGAAATATAAGTTGTTTACATCAAAAATTAATTTAAATGTCAGGAAAAGATTTTTGAAAGTGTATGTTTGGAATGTCGCTTTATATGGATGTGAAACTTGGACAATCGGAGTATCTGAGAAGAAAAGGTTAGAAGCTTTTGAAATGTGGTGCTATAGGAGAATGTTAAAAATCAGATGGGTGGATAAAGTGACAAATGAGGAGGTATTGCGGCAAATAGATGAAGAAAGAAGCATTTGGAAAAATATAGTTAAAAGAAGAGACAGACTTATAGGCCACATACTAAGGCATCCTGGAATAGTCGCTTTAATTTTGGAAGGACAGGTAGAAGGGAAAAATTGTGTAGGCAGGCCACGTTTGGAATATGTAAAACAAATTGTTAGGGATGTAGGATGTAGAGGGTATACTGAAATGAAACGACTGGCACTAGATAGGGAATCTTGGAGAGCTGCATCAAACCAGTCAAATGACTGAAGACAAAAAAAAAAAAAAAAAAAAAAAATCATAATAATAACTAGAAAAGACGGTGAAAATCAAATAATTTACATTTTTCTGTAGAAAACAATGTTATATATCTGTCTTTACTCAGTTCGGAAAATTAAAACATAGTAATACATTTTTCATACTTTCAATCGATTATTATGTCAAATATACTCTTCTATGCATATAAGTAATTACTATAATATAGGGTGATTTTTTAGTCCTGTTACCCAATTGTTAATGTCTGGTAATTTTTTTTCTAAGAAAGGGAAATTTTTTTTGTGACACGAAGTTGGTAGCGCTACTCAACCGGTATAGATACGGCAGTGTGAGTTGATTCTCCTTGAACTGTGTAAAATTTTGTGCCATTTCCGGTCGTGTTACGAACAGAATGTCTTTACCATAGAACAACGAGTTTTCATTCTTGAACAATATTTTACTATGAAATCGTACGCGACTGTAAAAGAATCATTTCAAATTAAATTTGTTGGTGTTCCTCCACCAGAAAAAAATTCTATTTCTCGGCTAGCAAACCGATTTCGAGAGACAGGTAATGCTTGCGACAGAAAACGTTGTGGTCGACCAACTCACTTGACAGATGACATTTTAGATAATGTGAAAACAAGATTGCTCAATTCTCCACGGAAAAGTTTACGAAAACTTTCCACGCAAGTTGATTTGTCATATTCGAGTGTTCAAAAAGCTGCTAAAAAATTGAAATTGTATCCGTATCGCGTACGATTAGTCTAAGAGCTTCAACCTCCAGATTTAAACAATCGATTGCAATATTGCCGTTGGTTTAGGTCTCTCGTAAATGATAACGGAATCGAATTTTTAAACACAGTGTTCTTTAGTGATGAAGCTTGGATCCATCTCGATGGTTATGTGAACAGTCAAAACTGTCGAATTTGCGTGGTTGAAAATCCTAACGCTTTAAAAGACAAATCTTTTCATCCTGAAAAAATTGGTGTGTGGTGTTTGCGATATCTCGTCATCATATAGTCGGACCCATATTCTTCGAACAGACAGTAAATGGTGAAGTATACAGGAATATTGTTGCGTCAATTTGTGTCCCTCCTGGAACTTCAAGAACGGTATTGCTGGTTTCAGCAAGACGGCGCTACATGCCACACGTCTCGAGAAACCATGGATTTTCTGCAAGAGTTCTTTGATGATCGAATGATAAGCAAGGGCTTATGGCCTCCAAGGTCCCCAGACCTCACATCTTCTGACTACTTTTTGTGGGGCTATATTAAGTCCGAGGCCTTCAAAAACAATCCTCACACTATTGATGAACTTAAAGTCAATATTACAGACTTAATCAAGAATATTTCCAATGCAACTCTTAAAAAGGTTTCAGCTAATATGCTGAAAAGAGTCCGTGCGTGTATAACCGCAGGGGGTGGGCATGTTGAGCATATCCTTTAACAATTATGTAAGTAATAGCTTTTTATTAAATCTCTTTTATAAGTAACAAATACATTTTTTTATTCCACCTAAATTTCCCTTTCTTAAATTACATTTAAAATTGGGTAACAGGACTAAAAAATCACCCTTAGTATTAAATTTCTGTCAGTAAGTTTATATATCTATATATTTTTACAAAATTAAGATCAGATTTGACTATTCAGCAACAACGTTTAACTTCTCTAAATTTTAGGAAAAAAGTTATTGAGGGAGAATTTGTAAAAGATTTTTTTTAAATTCTCTTGGCTCGACTTTAAAAAAAAAATGCAGAAAAGGGAAAAGAATTACTCTGTATATGTAAATGAAACTGAAATAATTTTACTAATGTGTGTGTGTGTTGTGAAACACACATATCCACATACATAGACTTGAAGTATTTTTTTTTAATTTCAAACGAATCCGCCAACTTGTTTTCAAAGAACGAAAACTAATTTTATTTTAATTACATAATAAACGTTGTTTAGATTTAACATTAGTACTGATGACCAAACAATTATTATGAAAACAATTTATGAATGAAATACAAAAATTACTTTAATAAAAGTTTGCCCAACTCTTTATCCAACTGGCAATTTTATGACTGTATTATAATGTGGCAACTAACCAAGCGAATAAATATATAGGGAAGTTAAAATGTATGTAAAACGCGCCATTCACAGACATACACGCGCGCGCCCACACACACACACACACACACACACACACACACACACACACACACACACACACACACACACACACACACACACACACACACACACACACACACACATACACAGACAGTCATGCACAAAGTTGGCACAACTGATGAATAAAATTAAATTATTCATGAGATGCAGATTTAGTTGAGGTAGAGAAGGATAAAGATATTTCACACTGTTGCACAATTTAGCAAATTGCACTCTACATAAAATAAGAGACTACATAACCAAATTTAAATAGCATATTATTATTAAAACTTTGCAAAAAAAGATTACTATCACAGAGAAATAAATCTTTTACCATTCATGATGTGGGATTTTATCGAAATATTTATTTTAGAAGATCAATCTGATATGGATTCGAAACGTTTTAAATAAATGCCGATATTAAGTAGATGAAACATCTAAGTTAAGAAACATTTTTTTAAGTTTCTTAACGAAATTAACGGAATGGATTATATATAAATATATAATTTTTTTAATAGTTTAGTTAAATTTTATTAAAAATTCAAAAGGAAAACATTATTTCGGTCAAAGATAATTTTCAAATATAAAACGGGTATTCATACATCTACTCAGGATGATGAATTTAATGTAAGCATTAAATGGAAAGGAATTAACGAATAATTACTTTTCCAACGAGTTTGACATTGCAATTCTAAGGTAAAATTTACCAATATTCTGTAGATAAGGAGTTTAAGTCTGAACTACTCAGATTTGAAATGTCTATTCTCTCGTTTATTAGTTAAAGAAATCGTCAAATCCTAAGACAAAAATAAAAGAATAAAATTTGTTCAAGAAACTTGGAAATTAATAATCTTCTGAAAGAAAATCTTATTTTACTATTAGCATTATTTTATTAGTAATATTATTCTAACATTAGTATATTATAATAATTAGTATGTAATAATTTAATTATTATATTACTCCAAATTTTGCAAATAATTTTCTTCAGAGATTAAGTAAAATTGAATATACTAATTTTATCCTTCATTAAAATTTGCAATTAAATTATTTATTTTGTACATTCCATCTGTATTATACAGAGTATTTCTAAAATGGTGGGCTGGTTATACTTTTCCGATGCTACTTGTAAAACTAAACAAAAATATCCTTAGGAAAAGTGGCAATTTCTCCTTTGTTCTCCCCCTGTCCACCATTTTGTTATTTTTATATAATAATTTATATCTCAAGTTCGGATGGATGAATCACATTAATATTTTGTAAGCGTCTCGGTAATAACGTTTTAAAATTATCAATGAATCTGGACTCTAATAACCAAAACATTGTGGACTGTTCCAAATTTAAGGTGCAACGTTGTCACTTCATGAACAAGGTATACCGTTAAAATATTTGTGTATGTACGTTAAGTGCCGTAATCTTAAAGTGGTTGTTGGCGGTTTATAATGAGTCTTGTCTGTTCCGAAAATGAATCAGACGTTCTCAAGAATAACAGCATTCCACTCTAGGCTAACAACGAAAATTGAGGAATGAAGTAGTTTCCAGTTATTTTCTTTACAAAATCACACATCGTATTACGTATCAATAGACAAAATCCATAAAAGTAAGAGTGATATTCAACCCTACATGTAGAGACCTTTATGGTGAGTGGCTAACTGTACATCATTATTCTAAAGGGATAAATTCAAGCTGTTTCTTGCAACTCAGATTCTTTAAATGCGTCTTGGTCACAATAAAGTTTGGGTAATGTAATATAAAATTGCTCAAAATTATGAGAAGTAGGTACGACTCCAGGCCAAAAATAAGACGGATAATTACCACAGTAGTGCTCTCCGTGTTGTTGTATGCGGCGCCTGTTTGGGCAGACGCCCTTGACATTAAGCGAAATGAAAACAGGCTGTCTTCCTTGTTGAGGCGGGATGCCATAAGAGTGGTGTCGACATATAGTACCGTTTCTGCCAGGACCATTAAGGTAATTGCCGGATTCATACCGATTAAACAGAAGGTGACTCAGCTTAAAATTACAAACGAGGAGTAAATAAAAATTGTCTTCCACCAGCACGTTAGGGTCGGAACTGCGGGATTGACAGTACTCTCCCTTCCTCGCAGTCTCGCATGCAGCTTCCTATATACGCATGCACACAACAGCCAAACACCACGCTGCTGGAACTGTGAAGCGCACAGTTCCATACAAAGATTTTTGTCTCTTTTTCATAATCTGGGGGATGCCTACTAACATTAAACTTAAGGATTATATATTGTACAAGTATAAAGAAAGAATTAAAGAAAAAAGATTCATTATATTAAATGTTATTGATAATATCAGGTCGAAATAGGAGGTGCTACAGTTCCACAGTTCTTATACGCGAGTCTTCATTGGTGGTTAGATAATCATGTGACTTTTCTTAACTTAACTTAAATTAACAGTTAATTTCCTAGACAAAAACAGGATATCCGGTGACTGAAAAGCTTATATGTGCTGTTGTAGCGACTGGGGCGTGGCTTCGTCCTGCCGGTGGCGGTCCCTGATTGGAACTTGGTAATGCTAAGCGAGATTCCATGATGTGACCGGGTGGGAGTGCGGGGTTTGTCCCCGCTCCTGCGCAGACCGGAATGAGGATTCGTTCCCCTTATTGGGTAACATAACAAGGTTAGGTTGGTGTGAAGTTGTCCGTTTGAGATCTACGTGAATGCAAAATTTGATTTGTATTTTACTGATGCAAATGTCTGCCGAGGAATTTACATCGTTGGCATCCCGACCGAGGCCTGGCTGATGACTATGAGATGTAATCAGTTAGAGGATCTAAAGACTACCACCGATGTAGCCCCTCAGGGCTTGGATCGGAGGGGATGGAGAGTGACCGGTAACGTCACAAGGTAGGGGGTCTTCCCCAACGGGGTTGGGATGATGTGGCGACCGCAAACTCTGGTCTCTTGGACTATGTTTACGCAGTAAACAGAGTTTACTGCGTTGTAACTGAGTCTTTTTAGTACTATTTTGAACTGGTGGTTGAGTGTGAATCTTCCCCAGTTTCTGAATTTTGTTGATTGAGTGCTGCTGCAACGTTTTTACCCCATATATGTTTGGACAAATCATCTTCGTTTCACGAGGATTCAGAGTTTCAAGGCGTACGATTTCTTTAAGTACCCGTCTCATTGCAGCAAAGAGTGGCAACGACTTCTGGTCGTAAGACCCCGTAACAAGCAAAGGAGTTAACCCCCCCCCCCCTTAGTCCTGCTTGCGTTCTTTTAAGAACGAGGACTGTAATCCCTTAGTCAATGTTTGAGGATTTACAGTCACACGCGTTTATATTATAATTAGGCTAGGCGCGGGGTTCATATTTCCCCCAACACGGTTAGCTAGTTCAGAGGGTGATGCTGTAGGAAGGGAAATTTAAGATGTCCAAAGGAAGCCTAAAGCGAAGGCGTTGGCTGAGTTATTAGTATTTACTGATGCAAATGTCTGCCTAGGTATTTGCACCAGTGGCATCCCGACTGAGGCCTGGCTGGTAACTGTGAGATGTAATCGGTTAGAGTGTCTGAAGACGATTTCCGGTAAAGCCCTTCAGGAGTATGAACAGAGGGGGTGGTATGACGACCAGAATAACCACAAGGTGGGTGCCTTCCCCTACCGGGTTGGGACGGACTTGGGGGCAGTTATTGGTTAGATCTTCTAAAAGGTTCTGTAGCTGCGTATAAATGAGAGGCTGATCTCACAAAAATTTTTGATGAAAAATAAATACGGGTTTCGTCCCGGAAAGGATCCGAGGACGGCATACTCCGTGTGATGAATGTGGTAAGACCTAGCGAGGAGGAGTATGTCCTGGAAATTTTCCTGAATATTTCCGGCGCGTTTAATAACCTGTGGTTGCCTTCTGTTGTTTATAAATTACAAAAGAGACAATGCACTGATAGTGAACTGCGAGTACTTCAGGACAGTGATGCAAAGTTACTTCAGGCATAGGGATGTGCTGCTCCGCGATGACGGACATGAGATAGGCAAAACGGTGTCCAATGCTTATCCTCAGGGCAGCGTGTTGGGTACATTGTGGTGGGTGGTGGAGTTTAATTTCCTTCTGCGGCTGAGATTTCCCGGCGAGTGTCCTATCGTGGCATATGCTGACAATGGGCTCCTTATGATCGAAGAAAGCTTGCGGAGCGAGGTTGAGTTCCGAGCCAGCCAGACACGCAGGATACTTGAGTTGTGGGGTCATCAGCATAATATGACGTTCAGTCCGGATATGAAACGATGACGCTTCTTAAAGGCCGTTTGGCAGTGAGGCGTCAGGTTCGTATTTCGATGCCAGGCCTTCGTTTTAAAAATGTTCAAGTTCAAAAGTAACTCGGGGTGTTTCTTGACGAGAAATTGCAATTCAAGAAGCATCTTAATTACGCCGCGGAGAAGGCTTGTCGTGACGTCTTTGGTACTCGACGAGTGGTCAATCCTGATTGGGGTCTTAATTTTAAGATCATGAATATTCTTATAAGGGCGTATGTAAGACACTTATGCTATATGCGGCGACTGTTTGGGCGGATAGGCTTAGATTTAAAAGCTATCGAGAAATATTGTTAAGAGCTCAACGCCTTATATTATTAATGGTAATGGAAGGTTACCGCACTATTTCACGGGAGGCAATTTTGATGATTGCAGGCGTGTAACCAATAGATTTAATAGCGTCAGAAAAACAGCAGCGTTATATTGCTAAGAAGTCATGTGAATTGACTTCAGAAAAAATTCGCGAGATAGAACGGCATGGCACAGGTTTATGGCAGGCCAGATGGGATGAGGCAGAGTGTGGGCATTATACGCATGGTCTCTTCTCAGACGTTGTTGGTTTGTGGGGCGCTCCTTGTGTTCACCCTAGCACGTATGTGACGCAATCTGTTTCTGGACTTATTCAGTGCAAGTATGTTTATATATAAGAACGTTATATATGTACGTGTGTACTTTATTTATATGTTTATGTACATGTACGTTTTATTGACGGTGTTCGTTCAATCTTCTCATCATATCCTTTTTTTAATACTATTTACTTGTGGTTATTTATTCGGAATCGATTTTTAATAAACGTATTGTGAATCAAAAAAATAATAATACAGTAATACAATTTTGCTTAATATAATGTCAAAACAAAATTTTCATCATAAAAACTAAAGAATTTTCAAACTCTACATCCCTAAGAGGAGCATCGATCTAAATGACTGAAGGCAACGTTTAAAGAACGTCATTATTTTGTCAACTATTAATTGTATAGACATAAACTTTAAGAAAATTAGTGTAAGTCAGAGAAATTACCTTTAAAAACAAATTTCTTATTAAAATAAATGATTTCTTCCCTTTTTTTATTACTCAAATACTTTCATGTCCGAAATTTTTAAATCTGCTTTTGATTACGTATAATAAGATTTGTAGACGCTATTTGAAAAATGGAATTTTATTAATAATGTAACCAGTTAAATTTGGAAAATTAAATATAAAATCAAACTGTTCAGATGGAAATAATTAGTTATAGTAACAAATTCTAGACATGCAATTCACGAGAACAATCACATTCGATTACGTGAAAGGTACAATTAATACATGACTTTCGGTAGTAAATGATAGTATCGCAGGTGAGAGGCAAACTAACTTTCATGCTGATTACTTTTTGATAATTAATAAACCAATCTTGTCTAAATTGATAGATAGACAAATGAATTTACACGATACAAGTTTATGCGGTATCAGAACTGTTTGCAAACAGGAGCTGCATATTGCATTTTCGTGAAATTGTTATACAAATAGAATAAACGCATCATGAGTTATATTATTGCTATAATTATTATATTGCTAATTAAAATATTAATATGTTGAAAGTTTTGTATTCATATTCTTTTAAAAATATAATCATAACATATACGTTAAATAGATGAGGTATTTAACATAATATTTTGTGTTAACTATTCCATTACCATTAATATTATGTCATTAATGTGTGTGAGACTAATGTACTTTAAATTATTATAATTAAAATATTATTATTACCCCTGGGCACATGGTCATGCACTCGGTGGTCGGAGATGTAAGATGGCTCAATGGCCATCCCGAACTGCTTCTTCATAGGAAAAACATGGTATCTGAGATACAGCCCCATTCGGGAAGGGGTGGGAGACCTCAGTCTCCGGCTTACGATGATCGGTTGGGGACTCCCTTTCAGTACCGTTGGGGGGAAAGTAAGACTAATCCCGGTGGGGGGATCCTTTGGGGTCCCCTCATTAGAGACATGGCGCCTAAAAGACCGAGGCCCGGCTATCTGGTGGGAACTTTGTTCCCGACAAGGTAGTTAGAGTCAATGGCACCCCTCAGAGCTGAGTTTATGCTTAGTTGCGGGACCGGCTCTGGAGGTGAGGAAAATCCATTATAATTATTCTGATTTCAGAAAGTAAAAATAATTCGATTGGTTTTAATTAGAAAGCAAAATTTATTAATTAAAATTTTGTTAAAAAAGATTGTTTTTGGTGTTTTCAAATTTGTCATAAAAAGTTCTGATGATAACCATAAAAATTTTAATTAAATTTGAAGGAATTAATAGATATGATATAAATTATATTTTACAATAAAAAGTCTTTTAAATTGTTATAACATACAGTTACGCGCGATAACAGATTATTTGTCACAGTTCGTAGACTTAATAACAATGGTTTTTGTAAAATTCTAATGTAAGCTTTGAGTTGAATAATTTACGCGTAGTACATAGAAATAAAATTGTGTGCATAAGCCGGACACAAAAGTATTGCGCATTCGTAGCGAGTGCAGCAGAGTTAATAACAGCGACTGCAGAAGTAAGGATAGGCAAAAATAAGACTACGCTTCGCAAACAATAGTACAATCGTCAGATAATTGCTTGGCTTGCTGCATATACTAAAATACAGAGCTTCATGTTAAATACAGAACAAAAATAAGTAAATCATTCGCTATACAAATACTTCGTTCGAGCGTTATACTTTATAAAAACTATTCAATTTGGAAGTGATTATTATCACCTCAAACTACTCATACAGAATAATCTGACGTTGCTCAACATAAATTAATTGAAAATAAATACAAAGTTCAGTAAAAAATGTTTAACAATAAGAAAAAAGAAAATAAGATTTTTTTTTAAATTCATGAACTTGAATTTTGCAGGTTTTTTTGTTATTTAAAAAAATAATAAATAAATAAAACAGAAAGGGATAATACAAAAGAATAATATTTTATTAATAAAATAAATAAAAATAAGAAGAAAGAGCAATAAAAATGCTACACAAAAATAATTAATTAAATTATATCAGTTCTATTAATTTATCTTATATATAAAGCCGAATTTTTTTTTGTTTTTCTGTTTGTATGTTTTGCACGCAAGAACCAACCAAACGATTGCCTTTAAATTTTTAGGATACATTTGTGTTATCCCAGGGAAGGTTTTAAGCCATAAACTGAGGTTCTAACCCCCTGGGGATGAAGTCGTCAATTAAATATATTCATTAAAAAGAAAAACTTAATAGTTAAAAATTTTTTTAAATCCTGTCATGGCAACAAAAATAATTTCGGAAATTTTCTTCGTCAAAGGTCTATGTACTTTAGTTACCATAGTTACTATTATTTCAGTGTTTTTTTTTTTTGTAAATTTAGTTTCAGTTTTAAATTTCTATAATGCCAGTGTACTTTAACTGTATTTTTCAGTATTATTTACGCAATCATGAGGAGTTGGCCCGTGGCCTCGGGAGGCCCTGGGAAGCCGATATATTCCCGAACCAACCCCCGGCTACACGTTGGGATGAACGAAGCGAGTCCCGACCGGCTGGTATACATACAAAACAATATGTAACAGATTGTTTATCATCGTCCAGAAAAAACTACTAATAATTGTTCTAACTACTAAGATAAATTGTTTAAAATTAGTATACACGTTCTTCTTACGGTGATGTGTAAATTCTATGAAAGGATTTTTGAAAGTCCTAATTTAAAGGGTTAAAAAGGAGTAACATTGAAATTTACTATATTGAAACTTTTTTGGTAGCATAAGTAGTTATCAATTTGATTTTTGTGTGTGCATTTTCATGTAAATATAAGAAAAAAAAAAATTTTTAGATTAAATAAATTAATAATTAATGTAATCCACATTACCAGCACGTTGATGCGTTCTCTAGATCTTTCGGCTTACTTGAAAGCCATTATCAGGAGTTAAAATTAATACATTAAAGTCAAAGTTTAAAAATCGGTTAAAATTTAAAAACAGTCATGACTACTAGTCATGACTAGTAGCTAGTCCCTGTCCTACTAGTATACTCTTTTCAGTGATTAAAATTAGAATCACCGTTGAGTATATTAATAGGACCGGGACCCTTTTTAAATTTTAAGTATGATTTTCAAACGTTGACTTTAATACATTAATTTTAACTCCTGATGATGGCTTCCAAATAAGCCAAAAGATCTAGAGAACGTAAGAATGTGCTGGTAAGGTGGATTATATTAATTGTTAATTTATTTATTTAACATATCAGCGGTACCATGTATGAGAAATTCATTTTTAGATTTTTAAAATTCCGAGTTTAAAGGGTGAAAATTGGGTAACATTAAATTTAATATTTATTGAATTTCTCTTTAACAAGATTACTCCTTTAAATTCATGGAATGTAACTCGTTATAAATTTTAAACGAATTTAATAAATTGCTATTTTCCACTTCCGAGTAGCTTGAAATGGATAAACTCTTAATATCACGTAGAATATGAAATGAATTGAGATTTGTAAAAAAAACTCTAGCCTAAACTGGAAATCGAATCTGTAACCCGTGGTGCATTTTAAGTACCGCAGTCAACTGTATAAGCTAGACAGTTTTAAATTTATATTAACGTTACGTAAACGAGTATATAAGTTTTAAATGAAAATTCAGCAAAATTAAATTGTAAATGAATATATATATATATATATGCGTGTTCGCGACTCGATCAGGATATTGAGAGATGAACAATTTAAAATGTTTATACAATTACAATTTATTGGTTTAACAGCAAGACAACTCAATAATAATAAAAAACAAAAATAATAAAAACGACAGTAGTAATAATAATAGTAAACGACAATAATTAAACAAATAATAATTGTAGTAATCAAAACCACAACAATAGTAATAATAATAAACAGTGGTTACATACAAAACAGAATTTAAAGTAATCGTCAGGATTTATTGACATTTCGATAAATAATGAAATGCAGAATTCTGTCCCATTGACAAAAGGCATTATAATGACCTCAAGTCTTTAACACTTTTAACCACTAGTATTGTGCTAACAAAAATAATACAATAGATAAGACAAGTATAAAGGTGTTTTGCTGCAAATACCTTTGCTGTTCACAAATAAGACTATCCTAATAATTTATCAATGAAATTTAGTACATTCTTTTTCACTTATAGTCTTACAGTAACTCTCCGAACTATTTCTTGTTTTCGTGTTCTGGAATTACTCTTGACGTCACCTTAATTGCGTCAAACCTAAACTAGAGATTCGCTTCTTCACTCATGTTGTTTCGTTCATTCACCTCCTCGCAGAATACTCTCGCTTACTGATATCTCGCAGAACTCTTGTCTCAGACTCTCATCTCGCAGACTGATATCATAATGTCTCGCTTAGACTGATTTCGCAGAACTGATTTTTAACTGGTCTTCCTTGGAGTATTTATACTCCCTTTACTCTTTACCTGCCAGACCTAACTCGAAGCGTGAGAATGATCGGCCACCCTCATATTTTCCCATGAAATTCCAAACCTTGGTCGTGTAACTCTTTTTACAGAAAAACATCTGTTTAGGTGTGTCAGTGGGCAGTATTACAAAAGACGATTGTTAAACTGACCTTTAATAATAAAGACCTTTACCAAAAGGTGTTCTTTTAACCCCTTTCTGGATTCCTCTCATTATTATATTTTCTACTAAATTATATACTTTCTTCTTAATTTCCAGGAATCCGGTACTCAGGTCCGTTATACCAGTCTTGTTAATATATATATATATATATATATATATATATATATATATAAAATGTTTTTTTCTGAAAATGGGATGGAGCTCTGTTATAATAATACTTTTCTCTATAAAATACAATTAATTTTTTGTTATTAATTAGGAAATTAGGAAGATCAAGATTCCTGAAGAGAACTGATAATTATTTTAGTGGAACAGAGAAATAGATTGAGTTGAAACAATTTCATTTAGCAAGAGTTACTAATGTTATTATTATCTTTCTTAAGGAATTTTGATTACGTTATTTACTTTTTAATAACTAAGTACATATGATTATTATTAATAATCTATTTAATAAAAATGAAAAAATGGAATATTTACTTTTCATTAAGTGGATAACTTTCTTTCACTATTTCAACAAAAGTACAAAGTTTAGCCTCACGGGTGGAGTTGAGTAAATATCGGAATTATACTGCTCCGTACTATTTTCAACCATTACTATTTGATTTTTCAAACGGTTTAACCGCAAACATAAAACGGTAGATTTAACCCGTACACCTACACTTCTATATTTATTAAGGGAACTTTTGGGAGAATTTCAAATAGTAATTTCACAGCGTTTGTGTTTCATAGTTTTCATTACTGTAATTGACAACTAATATTACTCTCATAATGTTTACACATTATTCCAAAATTATTACGTATACAGTCTGTGCATGTATAACACTTAATGTGCACTGTGTTTTGTGTGTGTGTGTGTGTGTGTGTGTGTGTGTGTGTGTGTGTGTGTGTGTGTGTGTGTAATGTAAATAAGAATACTATTATATTAGTGGTATTTATGTTAGTGGGTGACACTTGCCCACTCACGCCGTCAAGTATTTATATGAACATAAAAGCAACATCATTAAATTTTGAATATTTATTTTAACTTAAGTGCAATCATAAATATCTCTTTTTAACAATTCTCTAAGATATACCATTAACAAATTTAAAATATGATATTAAATACCACAATATAGTGGAATTCTTATATACATTGTAATACTCACTTGTATTCCTCCTACTCCAATAACATACATTAATTGTGACATAAATAAAGCCGCCAGCAGGTTCATTAGTATAGTCCCAGATAAACTTCGAAGATCAGAGAACAGACTGTAACAAAAAGAGAATTATGTATTTATAAATCATTCTGGATGTTAGTTTACATAGATATTAGGGTATAAATTGGTTTTAGCAGATTTCTACTGCATTAAGCCATTGCGTATTTCATAGATAAGTAACTTGTGTCATATGTTATTGGTTATTATTGATTTATTTATAAAATTTCCTTCATTATACTGAAGTGACAAATTTATTTCGCTTGCATGAAGTTTTGAAATGTATACATTATTTAAATTCTCCCACATAATGACATATTATATATTTTTTAAATTATATTAGATTTACAAGCGTAAACATACCTATTTACAATATAAACGCAATATTAACATAACACGGTATCTAACATAACAAAGTAGCTATACAAATAAATATCTACAGTTACATCCATCTATTGCCATGAATTTTGAAGCGTATCTTCCTACATAATAAAAAAATATATTTTTTTTATGTAACTAATTTTCTCTCAGTTAAATTGTTTAATTTCATATAACTGCATATATTTATTTTCAGTAATATTTAAATTTAATACTAAAATAGCTGGTAAAGTACTGCATGACTTTCCCGGGTACACCGATCAAATTTGCTTAAGTAAAGTTATTTTTAAATCTAAAACACCCTTCAGTAAAAAGAGGCTTAAATAAGAAGGAAAAATTTAAAAAAATTTATTTCTGCATTTTAGGTACTGGGTATATAATCTAAATAAAATTGCAAACATTTCTTGATAAATATATATAAGAAGTATAAACTCTCGAAATATATTTTTGAGAGATATTTAAATCGGAAGGCAGATAAGGTAAAAGAACGAAAAACATATATTAAAATTTTAAGAGATGGGGTTGATTTTTTGAAAACATTTTGGAGTGTTTATTCACGCATTTTAAGGTAATAAATTTGCTTTAATATATTTTTCTCTAAAATCTAGAAGAAAATGAAAATTGGTTTTCCCGATATTCTGCACCCTCTTAACGTATCTTGAAAAAAAAATTAACATGATCAAAATCCATTTGGTCAATCCTAAGGCGAAAAACATTAGGGCATACGTAGATATTACAGATAAAACCACAGGGAGGTTAAAGTAGTAAATTTTTATTCATTTAAATTTTTTTTACATGTAATTAATTTTTATTTCGAGAAATAAAGATTAAATTTATTTTTACAACTGAAAATTAAAAAAAATAATTCAATTAATGTTTCATATGTTAATTATAATTATGTTGTACTCGTACTGACAGAAATTGCTATCATATAACAGTTAATGATAGAATACGGATATATTTACAGCTAACTTTATAAGAAGTCTTTTACTTACTTATATTTTTTGCTACTCCTCTGTTGCTACTGATTCATTTCACAAAATTTATATTTTCATTCCTTTTGAATAATTTTGGTGTAAAAATTTATGTTACTATTAATACATCCTCTTAACACAATACTATTTAAATGCAATTTAAATCTGAGTAATTCTGACGTAATTGTAACACTTCATATCTGTATTTCACCTGAAGTTTGTCAAACTTTACGAATATTTTCAGTTTTGTCTTAGTTAATTTGGTAATTGTAGTTTTAGCATACCACCAAATTTTCGGGAAAGATTATAAACCATTTTGTACAGGTCCTATTTCCTCTTCATCGTGTATTATATCAATCCACGATTTTTAGAAATTGGAATTTCTAGTCTGTTACCAAAATCATTGACCTACTGTTCATTCGAGGAAAGAATTCAAAATATAGATTAATCAGTGTATACGATTGGCTTTTTAATTTTTATAAATATTTTAATAAAGTTCACATATTTTATTCGTTGAGCTCTTTTGTAATGTTTTTTTTTTCAGTACGAGTAAACTCTTCAACGTTTTTCCCGATTTAGTGGTATATTTTTAACAAATTTCTTAAATTAATTAAACTACCTGAAAATCCTTCAGAGTCAGTTACCTGTAAATTTTCAACCATTGAGAAATTACAGGTTTTTATTTATATAATGAAATTTATTTAGATTCTTCTCACTATTCACTTAGAGGAGTCACCCCCAGACTTGCCACAAGTTTTTCATGATTTTTTGTTTTTTTTAATAGTACTAAAAGAAGAAGAAACCTATAATACAGATTTCACTAATTCAATTAACATTTGATTTTTCTGTTTTTTTACTATGGACATGCAATCAGGACACTCAACAAGAATCAATTGTTCTTTCTTAATATTTTTCTACTGATATAATACGCCGATCCAGTTTTTATAATTTTCCAAAAAGATCTGCTTCTTTTTTCATAAATTATACGTTAATAAATATTTTCTCAGCTTGCCGTTTTAGTTGGTAGTGTTGACCGTGAATTTTAATTCATTAATTTTCTTTAGAATAGAATTGAATTTTAATTTCTGTATAAAAATTATTTAACGCTACAAAGAAAACTCTAAGCAATACACAAAACCATAAATTGAGTAAAATAAACAAAAAGCAATATTGGAATTACAGCCTACATGCATCGATTTTAACATAACTAAATTTATGTTTAGTTCGTTTCTTTTGTATTTAAACTGTATGGTTGTTATCAATATATACCTTGAGGTTCTTGGACCATACAAAGAAAATAATTCATTTGCAAACATAAAACTCTAATTTTTTATTAAATACTTAACTTGTAGGAAACACAATATATATTATTTACTAATAGTTTATCAATCGATAATTTTTTTTTTTAAATACATACTATTAAATTTTGGCATGGTGTAAAATTGAATTACTTTTACAAATAGGATATCAATTATTTTTATTTAATTGTTTACTACGAAAAAAATACGCTGACATTAAAATTTCATATCAACTAAGAAAAATAATTATTTAATGGAATATAACAAGTAAAATAAAACTGTATGAAATTATAAATTATAGTACAGTTATATCGAATCGAAAATTTTAAAGATTTTTTTGCAAAAACGTAATGAGAAATAGTAATGGCTTTGAAGGGGCCGATGGGAAGAGTATACAAGTTTAAAAATTTGGGAGGTTAGCTTTATATAAATAGAATCATACATTAAAACAATCTTTTGTTTAATAATATCTTGAAATTCTATTTTTTAATTTTAATTTTGTCTATAAACAGTTTTGATATGAAAAGAAGAAAAAACAATAAATTTACGTCTCATGTCACTCCAAAAATAATATGATGTGGACATCCCATGACTTTCTTGTACGCCTAATAAATTACATATACGCATGTTTAAAAGCACATAAAATTTTATTTCACTAATAACGTCTGATTTTTTTCATTTTTTTTTATTATTGTTATTATTGAATTATTATTCGCTGTAAACGTTTCTTTACAATCAGAGATTAGTAATTATTAATAAATCAATATACTTAATTTAAAAAAAAAAAGTTAAAAAATATATGTATATGAAGTCGGATTCCTTCCCCTTGTAAGTTCCAAATATCTCATTAAATAAAATTTTATTTGGCTATAACTTCGGAACCAATGAAACTAAGTGCTGCTTCAGATATATCGTTAAAAAGCTCTCAATGAGGGCTTATTACTGCAGTTGATAAAAAGTCCAAAATCCAATTTTCTTTTGGATTTTGGGCTTTTTTGGATACTTTTGGTCTAGTCGATTGGAATCAAAAGGGAAAGTACACAACTAGATGTTACAACAGTCCTAAATTCAAAATTTCAACATCCTAGGGCTAATCGTTTTTTAATTTCGCGAGATACGTGCTATACATATGTACAGACATCACGCCGAAACTAGTCAAAATGGATTCAGGGGTGGTCAAAATGGATATTTACATTGAAATCTGAAAACCGAAATTTTTCGCGATCACAATACTTCTTTTATTTCGTACAAGAAAGTTAAAATTAAGAATCATAGTCTAATTAAATTAATCTAAGAACATTTCTTTTGAGTAGGAACGTAGAAATATGTTAACTAATTTTTCAAGATCATCTTTAATTAATATTCTAAATGCAGGCTCACCCGCAGCATTATGATCTTACATTATAAAACACAAAATTCTTAAACTTCATTACATGTCTTAATGCACGCGTTAAATCAAATGAACAGATTTTTTCAACAGCGCATAATTATTTTGTGATAGCAACGATGGGTGTATCTCTAACTATCTACTATAATAAATTAATTCATTCATTTATTTATACTGTAAGTTACTTTTTTATTATCAATTTTGACATCACTTTATTCTTTTAAATAATTCATAATTGGTTTATCTCATTCTTCCGCTAAATACTTAATGCCACTTAATTCTTTTAATATTTTAGTGTTCTTTAAATTTTTAATTCAATACACATTTTAGAGTTAATAATATTTTATTTATCTAAATAATATTTTATTTTTAAATTACTTAAACAAGTTATAATAAATAATGTCAGTAGTAATGTTTTAACAAAATTGTTTCTTGTTTCTTTGTAGAGCAGTATGTAGACTGAAGATAAGAAACGAAAATAATTTTAAAATATTTTCCTTTAGAAGTAATAATTTTAAAACATATTCACAGTATTTTAAAATAAAAATTAAAAATTATGTAAACTTTTGCTTAAATAACATGAAGAATAAGTTCTACAGAGAATAAAAAAAAAATACAAATGTACTTTTATCGAGAGATTCAAAACGTTCATACATTGAACAGAAATAATATTAACACAACGCGCCTGATTAAGCAGATGCGTTAAATTCCTGATTGATGAATAAATCAAATATAATCAATTATTTATTTGATATAATTAATTAAAACCAATTATAATTATGTATTTACTAGTTATTAATTACGTAAAATACCTCGCCTAACTCCAAATATTAAATAACTAAAATACAGACTGGCAGAGCTGAATTAAATATTTCCATCATTTCATGCTTTGAATCTCATAATACATTACTTTTAGTACTATAAATTTTTTTTTTAATGTTAAGGGCTTCGATTACTGCGATCATTAGCCCCTTTTCACAACAAAAAAACGTAAAAAAAAAGAAATATTTTTTACTTCAGATAAAAATACCAGCGACTTAGCTAGAAGAGTAGTCTTGTCAAACAGATCATACAGAAAAAGACCTGTCAAAATATATTAAAATTAGAAAAAAAAACACAAGGGCGTAAAGTAAAACTCTAAGTTTTACTTTGCAGAATAAAACTTTTCTGGAAGGAAAATTGCAAAAAAGGTAACTTATCAATAAAACTAAAATAAAGTTTGAAGAGTGTAAACGAAAAAGAAAATCATAGGCACGTTATTACAGGAAAAATCTTTTTCGGGAGTGTTCACCGTACCTTTTATTTAATACATTACAAATTATCGTAACCATGTCAAGAGTAGTACTTGTACTGTTTGCTTTTATTTTTACATAACTCTTCAAAGATATTAAAAAAATTGAGCATGTACACAATTCTTTATACAATAAATTAGTACAAACAAGAAAATTTCTCTTCTTTAGTAAATTTGCCTTTCACCAGAAAGGTATTAAATAAATTAGCCGACCTCCGACTGAGAGTTAGTCTTGGCTTTTCATCAGGGGATCTCGGGTTGAAATCTGGATCAGGCATGGAATTTTTCAAAAGTACAAAATTCCATTTCCAAATTTTCACGAACAAGCTTCAAAGCTTCTGCAGTAAATTAACGGATTAATTCATCTAGCAAAAAACGTTCTCTCCACTTTTCTCTACCATAAGCGAACTTCTTGATTTTTTCTTATCCCTCCATAAGTCTATACATCTCAATCCTTATATATTCTCTTCTCTCCACTTTTCCTTCTAGGTCCTTTGCTGAAGATAATTACTCTCTTCTTCAGCAATATAGATATTTTTTTCTGCTAGTAGTATTTATGAAGAGACCGTAAGTCTATGTTCAGAGCGCAATAAATTGCGAACTTTCACAGTCTTTTCGATGATTTTGAAGTGGAAGGCTGGCTGGACCGGGGTTCATCTTCGACTGATTCGTGGTTATCATTGAATCTGATGATCCAGATAAAAACTTTTGACTGACTCACACATTTATCCCTGAAAATTGTTTTTAAGAGTTCATAAGTTACCGAAGCTGATTTCCCGATTTTCAAACAAAATTTGACACAAACTCGTTGTACCGTTTTTCATCCATTTTGCGAAATTATTATTCCACCGAGAACTGAAATCTCATCTTCACTCACCAGGATGCCTTCTCTTTTGAACAAAAATTTCGGGATGATTTTTTCAGGACGTTTCAAAGTCAAAAGAAGCCTTTCTTTCCACACCCGCTGGCAAGTCTATCCCCTCCTATTAAGCAGTGGCGGCATCTACCTTAAAACTTTTCGTTCACATCTTGTGTGTGTATATATATATATACACACACATATACACACATATATAAAGGTTTGTTGAACCTTTTTTCACACTTAATCATATTCATTGTATGTTCGAAATTGAATATTTTAAATCTTCATCACTAGATTACCTTTTGTGTTGAAATAGTAAACACTATGGTGCACTGCTTCAAAAAAGGACTTTATAGACTATAAATTCATTACTTTACACCATGTATGCTGTAGATTTCTAATTGTTGTTGCCCATTTAAGGTGCAAAGGCTCTATTCAGATTTTCTTTCTCTGAGAATAATAATGTTTACATATGTAGTATCTATGGTATTCAGAATTAAAGAAGTAATTTTTAGTGGTCAATATTACAAACGTTTTTGGCAAAATCATCACTCAATATGCAACTTCAAATTCTTATTTTATTTACATTTTTAAGAATTTTCCACTTAATTTTTTTGTTGGTGGTTTTCTTTTGGCAATAACCGATATGTTATTCATTATAAAGACAAATTATAATAGTTACAGTTTTAGAAAAATTAAAGACAAAAATGCTACTTAAAATCCAACTGCTACTAATTCTTCCCTACGTTTTTTTCTTTTCTATTCTTTTCACAAACATATGAAAAATGACTACGGAAAAATCGTCATATATTTTCCCTCGTTGATGGAAATAAAAGTAGGAAGACTAAGTAATAAAATTAGGTCAGACCGAGATAAAGAACAGCTTGAATATTCTTTTAGAAAGCACCGGCGGAGAAAAAGTAAAATATTGTTCTATGTAATGGGAATTTTTCATGAAATGTCTAATCCTCCAATCAGTCATTAATAGAAAAAATGCTAACACTTAACTTGGGCATTATTATAAATTCTATAATTTACTCCAAGACTTATTACTAAATCTTCTGTCATTTTTATTCCCTTATTTACTCTTTGTACAAAGTAAAGGACGTATGTAATCGCGAAAAATTTCGGTTTTCAGATTTCAACGGTAATGTTTTTTACAGAAAACGTTTATAGGTTATTGTAATTTATACAATATCTATAAAAGAAATAAATAATTAAATTTAAACGTTTACTTGATAATTTTAGTCAGCCGTTACGGCTGACTAAATACCTTATTATAAACGCGAAATTAGATTAAACTCAGACTAATCATAATTAATATTTAATTTGTTAGCCTCAACTATATATGTTTGTTTAAATCTAAAAATTTCATGGAAAAAATATTAGGTTTTTGAAAAAGAAGAAAAAATCTTATCTTCAGTAAAGGAAACATCTGTCAAGAGTATAAGTTTATCAATCGGGCTACGTAAATAACCTGAAATAGTCTAAATGGATGCTAAGTTCCAAAAAATATTCTCACTGAATTAGAAATGAATAGTCTCGTTTAAATGCGTGGTGTGTAAATGACATACCAATATACCGTAGGCTACGTACCGAACTTCATTGTAGCTCTGACAGGAATCAATCTTAAAAGTAGTTACATCTTCTAAACATCTTAGGAAAAATCCAATATATACTTACCGTGCAAGAAGGTTATTTCTCTTTAATATTAATGTAAATTTCGATTTAAGCTCACAAATACTGGTAAAAGAGAGCTATTTTGAAAATTGCCTATATACGTCACTCGTTAAACTTAAAATATCTTAAAATATTTATATACCTTAATATTAATATCAAGATAATATTAATATTATTTTTAAACTTACTTAAAATATTTAGTATACCTATATACTTGATCTTTAATTTTAATATAGAAAATTCACAAAGATTTTTATTTAAAGCAGTTTGTTCTCTTTATACTTTACTTATAATTTATTTTTATAAAAAAAATTCAAAAGGAATTAACCTAAAAAGGTAAATTATGGATCAGAAGTTTTATCAAAACAAGTATTTTTGAAATTAAAAACGGAAAATTCCATTTCATGAAACGAAAACCAGACTGAAATTAAAATGTTCGGTCGGAAACTCAATATTTTATTATACGAAAAAATTTACCTTAAAATTTAAAACAATTGGATAAACGTGTAAACCGTTTCTAAATTGCACATGAAGTGGCAATAAACGAAGTTTAAACAAAAATAGTTTGGTTACTATTTACATTTTTTGGAATCAAAGACCAATAATCAGTTGTGTAAGACATCAAGGAATAACAGGGTAGATATTTTTTAAGGTTGAAATGGTATTTTTAAAAAATAATTTGCGATTTAACTAGCGGCCTTCAACTTTGAGCAAAATATGTTCAATAAAAGCAGTAATCTAAAATCGGAGATTGAAGAACATGTTGAACTTTTGATTCAAGAATTAAAATCCTACCAGGTTTATATATTTATAAAGATTATCATTTCATTAAAGGGATGTAGTTTATTAATTTACGTGGCGGTATAAATAAAAAATATAAAAATATTTTAAGAAATTCATTAATGTATCATAAATTGTACAGTGAGAGTTTTTTTTAAAAAATAAACTAAGTATAAATAATAACATTTCTTATAATGTTTTTTTGTCGTCATAAGCGATAGGTTTTCTTGTAGTTGAGATTTATTTTATCATTATCATTATAAGATTTGTAGGAGAGCAATAGATTGCGTTTTAATCTTTTGTATTGTAACCTAAATCCTTAATAAGTTGTTTTTCTCTACGTTCTCATGAACATAGCGTACATTGCAAGCGAAAATATATCAAATAACAGATAGGTATTTAATGCATTGCAGCAATAAAATCGCTAGTCTCAAAGTTATTGATAATACCCACATAAGAATTTAATGTAAGATTATTTTATGTTTTTTTTCACACTACATTTTTTCCTTATTTTTCTTCCCGAAAAGATTAATAGTATACTGAATAATGAGTAAATTCTTTATATACACTCGCACACACACACACACACACACACACACACACACACACACACACACACACACACACACACACACACACACACACACACACACACACACACACACACACACACACACACACACACACACACACACTATTTTCAAAATAGTATTAAGACTAAAATTTTATATTGCAGAGTTTTTCTATTTTCATTGTTTCGTTGTTTCTGAAGCATTCGTACCTAACTTGCATAAATGATCAACGTAACATTAGAAATAAAATCAGTTTTATTAATTAGATTTTAAACCAGGAATTGCCACTTTAACATCATTTTAAACAATCATCGTGGTTTTAATTCATTCGCCCAATATATAAAAACCACATAGAAAACCTATAAAAATTGCAATAATAAAATGTAAACATTTAGTTAATTGGGTTTAATAATTTGATCTACGGGTGACAGAAAAAAGTATGTATATTTATTAACTTTTGGAAATGATTTCTAATTCTCAAATGTAATCCGTCATTCCATTCAAAATTTATATAATTTTTTAAAACGTATTTAATTATTTTAAGAAAAAAATGTTTTTAAATTTTCTGTTAGTCCATTAAAAAGGTTACACAGTAACCTTACAAGGCTTAGCCTTACTGTTACACTTACAAAGTGTAACAAAAATGAAATTTATTACGATTTTTGTTTGATTTTATCCTTCTAGTAAAACTAACAGCAGTTTGGTTTCTTGCAGTTTAGTAATTGCTTTATAAGAACTGCGTGAAAGACTAGATGAATAAGTAACAAATTTTTGAGTTTTAAACAATGAATTTTTCGCAAAGAACAAATAGTGGTCAGACTTTTTACCATTAATTGTTTTATTTTTTGTAATGATTACCAAATTATTTTTTAAGAATTGGCTTCTGGCCGTGTTTTTTTGAATAGCCTAGTAATTTCGCTAAAAACTGTTATGATACGAAAGAATTTATAAAACAATATTATACAAGTGAGATTTTCTGACAGATTAAATTTATTTAAATCTAATTAAACCTGATGGTAAGTTTATCCACCATTACCATTTAGATTTAAATTTAAACAAGAATTAAATGCGCAATATGTTAAAAAAATCATTACATCGGCATTTAACTTTATTATTTTGGTCTTTCTCATCAAAATGTTTTTTTTCTTTTTTTACTAATCCACAGTAGGATAATTTTAAAAAATGTTATTTTAAAAATGATAACATTTTCAAAACATATTTTCTTTCTTTTTGAGTTATTTCAAGCCAAATTACTAAAAAGAAGATGCTTAAATTTAAAACGTCTTGCTTATATGTGCTACACTTGTTTTTCTCCAACCAGTTTTTCGGCTGGTAAAGAATGACGCATGTAAAGAATATATTTAAAGAGAAGAGATTATTAAATAACCTTTAGTATCCTATAAACAAGCATGGAACTCTAAGGTTGTAAAGAGTTTTATATTAACGATGGGTATTTAACAAACGATGGCAAAAAACAAACACAATAGCAAAAACACCACACGCAACTATATTATGCTTTCCTGCTGTAATTGATCTGTAAAAGCCACTTTAGAAAAATATCTTTGACAGCCAGTAAAACTGAAGATACCGTAACATTTTCATCAATACTCAAGTACTTAACACTTAGGAAAACTATCAGCTCATCCAAAAATAAATTACGGAATAACACTGATGTACAACATTTTTTCCCAGAGCAAGAAGTGGTTTAGATATGCATTTTTTCCCTTGAATTCAAAAAAGTTCTCGATTATAAAGTTGGAACCTCCTCCACCACAAAAGTATGTGTAGAAAACTTCTCAGGAAACCATAAATCCGAAAATTAAAAAGAAACAATGGATGATCTTTTAAAATCTTATAAAATCATGGGATGCAATATGCCACTGAAGATTCACTTCTTGGACTCGCATTTGAATTTCTTCCCATAAAATCTAGGAACAATCAAGAATAAAATTTGTGAACGGTTCCATCAGGATATTTCGGATATGGAAAAGCGGTAACAGGACAAGTAGAGTCTGATCATGCTAGCTGACTATTTATGGACCCTAAATAAAGATGTTCATGAGGAAAAATATAGTACAAAATCAAACAACCTTTTAGGTAAGATTATATTTACTAAGAATGCATTTTAAATAAGTAATGTTGTGAAACTAGATAGTTGTCTCTAAAAATCCTTACGTGACAGATTAATTCTGAACTCATATTTGAATTTAGCGCGAAAAATCGCTCTTAGCTTCATCCATTTTGACTTTGCGACAAAAATAAAAATAAATCCCATGTTTTTTACACTGTAATTAGTCAAAGACTAATTTATATCAGTATTAGACATTGTACACACTATGTTGTGATTTCTGTTCGAAATTTTTTTAAAGTCATTTACACTGTAATACTAATATTGTTTTTGAAAAAAAATAATCTCAAAAAGATAACTGAAAAGTAATCATAAAACCTTTCGTCAGCAAGTTCAAATTTGTAAAATATAACACTGCTATAAATAATTAACCATTTTTGTAATTTTTATAAAACAACAAACAAAATAATAAAATAATAAAAACAAAATGTTTTTACCGAATGAAAATTTTTACATAAACCTTTATTGAATTAGAGTATTTTTCAAGGAAAATAATGTTCAGTATAAAATATATTACATTTCAAATATCGATCCAGGTACGTATAAATATACGTACGTAATCTGACATATTCTTTACGTTTTAAGGATTTTACAGGTATACTACGAATCAGATTACCCCAGTTTGGCTTTTTCATAAAAAAGCGAATATATTTCCTTCAAAAGATGAGAGTGAAAAAGATGACGTGAAATTTAATTTTATATTTATAAATTCAATTTGTAATTTACTAACTTTTTAATTTACGTTATAAAAATAAAATAAGTTATTAATGGAACAATAAAAATATAATAAGTTTCTCATTATGTGGATTTTTTTAATAAATTTAAATATGTATTTATATTCAAAAAGATATGAGTTTCAGATATTTTATTAATATGCTTTTCTTTAGACATAATCTAATGTGAATTATTCATTATATTTTATTAATTTGATGTTCATAGTGTTATAAAATACATTATTGTTATTATTAGAGAAAAACACTATCTATTTTAGGATTTAAAATTTATATTTAGAAGTAATATACTTGTTTTACAGCTCACTGTGATGTTCTTTGTAAGAATACTCAGGTATGAAAAAGAGGGTAGGTCCCTCGGTAGGTATAATGTATAATATTTATATATTCTCATGTGTGTATATATATATATATATATATATATTCTACCCTCTGGGAATTTATCACATATTGAGAACCAAACTCCCTTCCATTACTCTAAGTTGCAAACTTTGCTGTGTACAGCGAGTGCAGTAGGTTGAAAAGGGGTTGTAAGTTATGTAATGAAAGTGCAAAAGCACTTAACTGTAGTAGAAATAGTCTCATTAAGAAGGAACAAAAAATCTGCACTCGGTATTATTTTTATCTGTATTGTAGCGGTGTATAAATATATAGACTTAATTTACAAAATGTTTTATTCTATGCTGAAATACATGGGATTTTCTTTTATTTCATAATTTAATATATAAGTGGTTTAACGTAGTTGGCTAATGCGAATTTCTAAAATATTTTTTAAACTTTTAATACAACTAATTTTATTTTTTATAATGTAAGAAAGCCTTGATTTCCTTGGGTAAGAATATTATAAATTATTAAATTTCAATACAAATAAAATTTGTTAACTTTTAAATAATTAGACCGTTTAATTTTTTTTATTTTTCTGTGAAATGGAAGCTGTTAACGTCTAATTTTGCTTTCTGCATTTCTGTAAGAAAACCATATTATTTAATTTAATTGTATGCATATTTTTATTTTCTAATTATTGAATTATCGGGATTAACCTATAGGCTAGTAAACTGTAAACATGGATCAGGTGAAAGGTGGTCCGAGTGACGATGGGACGACATTTCCTGAGCCTTGCATAACAACTAGAAAACGCCGTCCTCTGGTGTGTTCAGACAGGGACCCAAGGACATCATCTCGCAGAAAGTTAATTACAGACATTATTATTTCTAGTCTTGCTGATGTATTAGAAAGTGACTCTGAAATTGATATCACAGATTCGCAGCCGGATCGTCTTCCATAACTGACAAACCCAATGTTTCGGAAACAAAGGCACCACAATCACCCAAAAATACCCCTGATGAACTGCCATCACAGATTCGCTTCAATAATCTTCGACTGGAAGATATGACCGTTTAATTAACCCAGAAGAATGCTGTTAAACACCCCCATCTATATGGGGGTGTAATCTATAGTATCACGGATGTCATGCGGTTACATGAGCTTCTTGAAACAGCTGTAGGCAAGAATGATTACTACGCACGTTTAATAGGGTTTAAACAAATACGCGTCCTCTCTAAGTACATTGAGATATATAAAAAAATATTTAGTTTGGTACGTGAACGTAATCTCATTAGAAACACGTTCACACGGAAAGAAATGGCTTACCGAGTAGTGCTCAGGAAACTGCAACTCTTGATTCCAGTGTATACCAATAAGGAAGAGACTGAAGAACACGGGCAGAGAGTCCGTAGTGCTATTAATGCCCGATAAATGGTGACAAAGGGACCAACATAAACTTTTTTTATTAACCCTCAACCTCAGGATAACAACAAGGGAATATTTAAACTGAATATGTCACAATCTGTTATGTGACTTTTGAAACTCCAAGAAAATCCCCAAATCTAGTACAGCGTGTGCTCTGTCAGCAGAATAGATATACCAAAAATAGTTGTATGCACACACCGCTATGTCAAGTTTGGAGAAAGACGCATTACTGCGGACTGTCCAAGAAAGTGATGAAGTTCTCCGGCCGCCGGCGCACTCTGTCAATCAGATCACCCTGCCAACTACAAGGGTTGCAGAGTGGCAGAGAAATACTGGAGAGGCAACAGAGGCAACGGGTGCACCACGTTTCAAGGACTACTTGCTTGAATCTGGAGGCAAAGGGTCGACATGTTTTGACTCAGGCAATGTGAATTTTTCCGCACATGGACGGAAAAAGATAGGAACCTTAATGATTATAATAACCTCCCGCGTACCTAAGCAGCGATGATGAAGCGAGGGTGCGGGGAAAACAAGGTCAAAATAGGGAAACTAAACTCTAACTTGGAATCCCTCATTCAACAAATGGGGAATTTTATAGGCTTACTGAGAAAGCTAATCACCAAACTTAGTTGATGTCCAGGTTTCTCACGATTGCCATATGTAACATCAATGGTCTTGCTAGTCGAAGGAAGGAATTAGAATCTCTGATTTTTACTGAATCGTTAGATGTGAAATCTGATCTCTGAAACCCACTTCAGTGATCGTAACTACTTTCAGCTTAGAGGTTATTTTGTGTATATGATAAACAATCCAAATTGCAGAACACATGGAGGAATTGCGGTGTTAGTTAGACATCGCATAAACTAGGTGTAAGACATCCCGAACTCCCGGAATTAAGTAGAGAACAAATTCAAGCAACCTCATTTGAATTTCTGGACTGGTTGTGCCGATCAAGTTTTTAGCAATCTACTTCCCCACCCTCCAGGTATATTATCATGAAAGATTTATTTCAGAGTTCTTTGAGACGCTGGGTTCCCGTTTCGTAGCGGGGAGGCGACTGGAACGCGAAGTATGTTCATTAGGGTTCGCTACTTACAACTACTCTTGGGAAAACATTAAAGGACTGCGTTGTCGAACTGCATCTCAGTGTAATCTCTGGGTTGTAACCTACGTATTGGACATCAGACCCAAGAAAGGTGCAGGACTTATTTGATTTTTACGTTACGTCATGTGTGTCATCATTCCACACTTCGGTTAGGGACAATTATGACTCGACATCGGTCCACTCATCTATCACACTCACCACTAGTACGACGATGATAAAGAAGAAAACGTTCTCGATACTTCACAACAACCGATTGGGGCTCATATTGTAACTGGGTCGAAGACGGGTTGGTTGTACTTGTGCAGTTGAAGTGTTCATTGAATTCTGAATATGCAACATAGTAACCGCGTAACCAAGAAGGGGTCTCGCACTAGAACCGGAAGAGAGGTATGAAGAAATGGAAAATACGGACCATCTAAGGAAGAGATAGTCCTCTATAATACTAAGTGACGGCTTAGGAGAAACTTACAATACTGCAGGAGACCTGATGATAGGACTTCTTTGAACATAGCGGCATGAAGATTAAAAGGACTGCTGAAGTCCATTAGAAATGAAAAAATTAAGAGGTACTTTGAGGATCCTTTTTTACCCCTTGAATAGTGGCAGACACCGTTTATGGAAAGCTGCCAAGCACCGCCAGCGGGGTCCATCTACATCGCCTCTCTTGAAAGCTTCGGATGGGATATGGGATAGGAGCGGTTCTAAAAAGGTCGACTTATTTGCTTCTCATCTGAGCAAGGTCTTTTGACCGCTAGACGCACAGGGTCCAGATGTAAATCAAATACTTGAATTTCTAGACAGCACATTCCTCTATGTCTACCAATTAAAGATTTTTCCAAATTTGAGGAGCTAGGAATAATCAAGAAAAGGAATACATTAGAGAAGGCTCCAGACTTTGATTCTGTTACTCATAAGATATTAGTAATGCCCGTACAAGGCCATCTGCAACATAACAGATTTTTTCAAAGGAATCTTCCGAACAACGTGTATTCTGTCTTAGTGGAAGGTCTCCCATATAGTAATGGTCTTAAAGACAGGTAAACCTCCTCAAGATGTTACTTCCTACAACCTATAAGTCTTTTACCGATACTATCCATGTCGTTTGAAAAGTTGTTTCTTTGGAGTTGTGACCTACCTTGAAGCAAGTGAAGATTATATCAATCATCAATTTGGTTTCAGGACTGAGCACTCTACCACTGAACAATCCGTTACAGCTAATAATATCATAACCAGATGCTCAGCAGGCGTTTAATATGATCTAGCTGTCTGGTCTGCTGTATAAGTTTAAACAGACCCTCCCTCAACCATTTAGGAGTTACTTGATAGGCACTTTTCCCCAGTTAAGTTCAAGCAGGAATTATCTGGATTCTTCGGTACGAAGCCATAAATTTCTCAGGGTTCTGTTCTGAAGCCTGTTCTGTATTTGATTAGATCAGACCTTCATCCTCCGGATTACGTCCCTGTGACATCGTATACAGGCAACACGGCAATCCTAACTAATGATGAAAATCCGAATCAAGCCTCCGTTAACTATAATCACAGTTAGTCGAGATCGGACTGTAACTGACGAAATGGAAAGTGAGGGTGAATCAGAACAAATCTAGTCATGTGACATTTACGATGAGAAGAGGTGACTGTCTTCTGGTTAGTTTGAATGGCGTCTACATCCCTCACTTGGATCGGGTACCATACTTGGTCTACACTTGGATCACTGCCTGATGTGGAAAGGCCCAAAGGTCGAAAAGAGGAAACAGCTTAACATCAAGTATAGGGGACTAAACAGGTTGCTGGGTAGAACTCACAGTAATTGTTACCTAATAAACTGTAGATCTACAGAATTGTCCTTAAATCTGGACTATCTGTAGACGTATGAGATCCAGCTACAGGGTACGATGAATAAGAGCAATATTGAGGTAATTCGGAGATGCCAAACAAAATTGGTGAGAATCATAACAGAGGCGCTGTGGTTTGTTAGGGGTAGAGAAATTCATGACTATCTAGGATAACCTTCTGTTTACGAAGAGATCCAAAAAATTAACTCGCGTTAAAAAATTGAGGCTAGACAGGAGGTAGGAGGGTGAATCGGATACCGACCTCTTTGCCTGTTGAGTTGCCTAAGCAAACTCTTCGAGAGACTGTTACCGGTGCGTCTCCGAGATGAAATAGAACGGAAGGGAGGCCTTAGTGATTATCAATATGAATTCAGGAGAAGTCGGAAAACGGAGGATACCATACATGCCTGACATGGCCTCCCAGGGAAGTAGAGGCAACTGGCACCCTCAAGGCCATGTTATACGGGATCGGGGGTTGGGCCTTGAGGGTAAGGGAGTTAAAAAAAAAGACGTCGATTATCTGGCATTAAATCTATTGGACAACATCGACGACATCAGGTGGCTAAAACGTTCCCATGCGCTGGACCTGGGAGATGTAACTAGAGGAGTGACCTGGAGAAGAAACCTAAGGAACATAAGACCATTCTGTCTCTGTGTAGTGAACGTCAGTTTGATAGTCTACAAATTACTCCTATTTCTATTTTCTGACAAATATTTGTTTTATCTGTAGTGTTTTTTTACATATGTTGGTATTGATGACATTGTTTTTATTTTTATTATCTTATTTTTTTCTTCCTGTGATTTATTTTTGTTGCTATGTTAAATAATGATCTTTACTTGAGCCACTTACAGAAGCCCTTTTCTGATATATGAGGCGTTAAACCTTTTTATGCTTTAATGAGGGGTTTCATGGAGGACCTCTCTTCACGTGATTATCATGAATAAATTTACTACAGTCCCTCTAGGTACCAATTGTAAACGCTTACAGATAGACAAAAAAAGTTAATATAATGAATAATGAATAGATTACTTTTAAACATGTTTTCAAAAAGCGGAATTTAATTGTCTAACCATTAAATGTAGAATTATAATTAAACTAAAAAATACTAATTTTTTATATTTATTTAAGGGAATTATAATGATATGATGATATGTGTGTTTACCAAAATATGTAGATTTGTACGAATATTGAAATCCAGGAGAAAATTTAACCATGATGCACCAAAATCAAGATAAAAATGACTCTGTTTAAAATTTATAAAAAAAATTTAGCTTATTAAATTGGTTAATTTTGTTATAAGAAAAGCTTGTTTCCTCACTAAATTGGAATGTCTTGTAAAATAGTTGCTCTTCAGTTTTATTGTTTTTTAGATTTTTCCTACAGCAATGAGACACAGTAATCACTCCAATGAGAATTGCCTTAATCTATAGAAATCCATAAATTAGGTTCGAAAGATTCACAGCGCTACGTAGTTATGAACTATCACTTTCTGATCTCTTAACTTATTTTTTTTGTTGTTATTTATTTGCATTTCTAGCTCTCTCTACTAAATTAATGAACGAACTGCACCAGTTTGATCAGGAGGTTGGTAATCAATAGATAAGCACGCTAATACAAGCGACTAAATTGTTTTAGTCAGTTTTATCTATCTCGTTTTTTTTATAATCTGTTTCATCAACTTTAAAACCAGATAGCTAACATTTTCATTATCTTGATATAAGAAAATAAATAAAAATAAATTTTACCTTAAAGAGAGAAAAACGAACCAAAATTTCCTAAAATAAAATTTTGAAATAAGAAAATAGATTTAAATAAAATTTTGATTTGCCATTCTACCAAAAAAAAAAATATATATATATAAAAATTTGAAAAGGATTTCCATCGAAAGGCAACAAATCAAATTCTGGGTAGTATAAAATTCTCAAACCTCTAAGTTTAAACCAAAGATTGGAATTCGAAATTCTTGTAGACAATTAATGAAATTAACATTAGATTTTAAATTAATTATTCGATTCTTATTTAATTATAAATAAACAGCCAGCTTATTAACATGTTCTGTGTTAGATGAAGTTCTGAAATTTTTAAAATTAATCCTTATTAATTTAATTTATTAAATCTATTGTAAAAAAAATGTTGGTTTTTGTTTTCATTTACAAATGAAAAAATGTATTGCTGTGGCAACTCGTTAATATGAGTGAATTTATTATGTTTTACTACAATCAATTCTAAGAGTATATGGTAGTTGTGGAAATTCGATATCGGTTGCATAAACAGAAAATCCCATTTTTTGATTGTCTTTAATGAAAAATTATTAAGGTTCCCTAAAACCTATTACATAGGTTATAATAGCCTATATAAAAACTATTTTACGGGCTAGGGTATAATAATCTTCATTAATAGGAGTTCCATCTTAAAATATGTATTTGAAATTATTATTATTAGGCGAATTCCGTATTTAAAAAAATATATACTTTGATTTAGAAGGGGTAAGAGATGAATTATATACTTTTAATAAAAAATTAATTCTTAATGTCTCTCCAGTGTATATTCTTAGTTAAAAACGTTCTGTGACTTATTATTTATGGTATATTTTAAGTTACTTTTAACATATAGGAACTCTTAAAAAAACATCTCTACCAAAGAAAACGCAAGAGTTTCAACTATTTGCCTACTTTTTAATTAATTTTTTTTAAACTATAAAGTTAAAATTAGAAAGAAATATCAGTCACTTTTTGTAATTAAATGGAGGGTAATTTTGGAACAATATGATTGTTGATAATGCCATCTTTATAATTAATTATTATAGGCTGCATATACACGCCGGTAGCTATATAATTGTTTTAAATGATATCACTTTAATTAAACATTAACAATTAAAATAACATCATTAATAATGTGGTACATCATCTTAAAAATGAACCAAGTAACAAACCCCAAATATTATTACTAACATTTTTTAATTTTTCAATTCTTTAAAATAATTAAAAACTTTATTCAACATCAATAAGCAACGTTAATTTGAACCTTAATAATTTGCGAATAGTTCTTCACACATTTACCATTCTAATAGCAATGGCTGTCGTATGACCAATGCTTAAAATAGAAGTGGGTTGAATATTGTGCAAGAAATAAATAAGATCATATGGATTAAATTATTATACGGAATGACTAAAGTCGGAAAGGAAAAGAAGTCAGAAGTGCAGGGGAAAACAAAACAAGTAGCTCATTCATCTGGTATTTGCAGATGGAAAATATCAACCAATAACAACAACCATTATGCAGAGTTGTAAATTAATTGTTGTAATATTTGATAACTGCAGTGCAACATGCAGTATTTAAAATAACTTTCAAACGATTTTGTTAACACGTATACTTATAAATGATTACAAAGATTGAAATGTCAATAGAAAATGGGTTCTTTGGAAATATTTAATGTTTATTAAAAATATTTCAACATCAAAATTTTCTGCGTAAAATATACTAAGTTGGTTGCTCAATACAGTAAAATTAAAAGTAACTTTTTTATAAACACGTTCTTAATAATACATTTTATAAATATTACTGTTTTAAAAATAACTCGTACAAGGCAAATAAAAATATAACGTTCAGTTGTGAATCATCATTCCAAATCAAATTAATATTTGCGCATGATTTCATAAAATGTGTTTTAAAAACAAAAGAAAATTAATAATTTTCAATTATTAAATTCCTGTTCCACTGAAATAAATCACATCTAATAAAGTAAAATAAAAATAATGAAGGCGAGTTCGTACAGTCGTCTACAACAAAAAGAAAGAAGCATTTTATTTAAAAGATAATAAAAGCGAGAAGCATGCCGAGTTTTCTATCGTTAGGTTCTAGGTCAGATCACCAGAAGGATTTGGTAGAAAGGAGCATTACGTCAGTCTGTAACCACAAAAAATTCTCAAAATAACCCTCCTCTAGCAAATATAAGTGAAAGAACGATAACCAAAATACTTTAAAGAATGTAATTCTAGAGTTATTTTATTTTTAAGGACTATAGTAAAGTTTACTTTAAACCACAAACTTCTTTTAATATTTTTTGAAGTAAAATCTCACAAAATACAATAAAATAAATTAAATATGCTCCAAAAAATAATTTACTCGCCAATAAATTATTTAATATGTAATGACTAATTATTTTTAAAAAAATTTATGAATTATTTACCGGCACAAATTACTCTTAGAATTTTTTATCTCTTTTATTATTGTTCAACTAGCCAGTCAGGGCTAGCTAAGCGAGCCCTTTCCATCCAGCCAGGGGCCTCCGCCTCATTGCACCCGCTGTGTTTGTTATCCTCATGGCTTTTTTATTTTTTTTGAATGTTGAGGTGGGGGAATACCATTTACGTACGCTCCCAAGGAGCGTACGTAAATGATATTCCCCCACCAACTCCCTGCCACCACTTCGGGGTTGGCCACGCAATTAAGCATTACGCGGCCCCGGGAGGTGCCTTTGAGATCGGGGGAGCCAGAATCCCTGTGCAATATATCACCGCCGCCCATCCGCGCAAGCACGGACGAACGAAGGCTCCGCAGGGGGCTGTCCTTCCTCCTCGATCAGGGCAAATTCTGTACGTATGCGTCGGTCTGTGGACATTGTGGCGAGGAAGATCACAAGCCTGAGGAGATCACAAGTCCGCAGAAAGCTGAGGCGCCATCCTGCGTTACCTGTAATACGTTGAGCAAAGAGTTCATACACTCGGTCAACAGTAAGGACTATGACTATGATTGACTATGACTGCTATTTTCGTACGGTCGAATTGTACTTCAATACCTTGGATAATTAGGACTCCTTCTTTGAATTCTTCATGTCTGTTCATAGTTTTAGGTGAAATGGTGTTGTAAGTCTCGGGGTTGCTTTTCGCAGCGTCCGTATATAGTAAGGTGATCTACCAAGTCATACGGTTTTTCAGGTTCTTCGTAATATATTATGTACCAACCGCTATTTGTTGCAGAGGGCTTTTGATTTTAGGTTTCATGCGATCGCCAAATCGCTTCTTTGGCAATAGTAAGGTGATAAATTTTGTGGTACATTTTATGGGCTCTCGACCCCGATCGCAGGGACGCTTTTGCATCGGAAACGGATAGATCGTAACTTTGAGTTGCACTGGTCTCAGTCTTAGACTGAGGGCTGTTTATGCAGTGATAGGGGACCTGATAGAGTTTTACTTTCTTCGGTTTTTACCGCTGTAATCCTTCATAAATGATTACGTGGCTAGCTTACTTCGCTTCACACCCTGCACTGGCGACTGCGAGTTCATTTTAGTGTTAGTATCCTGAGTGGCTATTGTTCTGCCCTGACAGTTGATAGGCCAGAGGTGGGCGTGCTTGGCACCAAGCCGGTTAGATAATTAAGTTTCAATGGGGTCAGGCTCGGGAGTGTCTTTTCACTCTCCCGGGTACGGTTACTAAGTTAGAATGGCAGTTTTGGTTGAATTGGAGTGCACTACTAAGGGGCAACTAACGAACCTTAGTTGCGATCAACATTTCAGGTATCCAAGTGGGCCTCAAAATTGGAGCTGAAGTGGGAGACTAGAGGTTATACTCAGCTCCCGGATGGACCAGACCTGAGGTCCTCTGGGATTATGTTTCTGATTTGGTTTGCACTCTAATTACTAAGTTTATTATTGCTATCATAGCATTGGCGTTGTACCAAATAATTCTTTCTGTAGTGGAATATGAAGTTAGGTGGCAGCAAAGTTAGGCGCAAGGTAGTGCTTCCGCAAGTTGGTAGAGCAGAGTAGTTCCAGAGGGCTACATGGTAGTGCTAACAGGTGTCCGTTGTCTTCGGAAAAGGCTAAAGACAGGGCGGAATTTACTGATAAGAATGTCCTCCGAAGCACTCGCATCATGTCACTGATGCGAGTGCTTCGAGGAGAGCCGGCCTGGGTGAAATGCCTCACCGAGGCCGGCTGATGACTGTGGAATGTTATCAGTTCGAGGACTAGAAGATGTCCTCCGATTAATTCAATAATGGCCAGTAACGGAGGGAGTGGTGTGGCAACCGAACATGTCACAAGGCGGATATTCTTCTACCACGGGGAAGAATTGAGATGTTCAAATTAAGATGACCTTCAGTCCTGTCTTAGTCAGCTACCCAGATTCTAGACTCGGCCTTCTTTGTAATCAGTATTTCTGCAACGAGTTTTCCTAAAACATTCCGTTCAGATGGACCCCTTAACATATACTCTATGCAGTTGTTCGGGGTCAACCATTCTCAGTTCCAAGGAACTGGGCGAGGTAATAACCCATCCCGCCGCGGCTCCACCCTTTTTATCAAGCGCCTAGTTCACACCGCTCTCTGTGGGGGAGCTCCGTCCCACTCCGCCTGCCACTCCATCATGGACAGTTTTTTGATATCTTCTTTAGGAATACCATCTGGGAAAAATATTGTGTAAGAAATTAAAAATGTAATTATAAATCAAACTCAGAAACATCGATTTAACTATATAATTAAAACTTTATTATGTAATTCACAAACTTGAATTATTTCACAATAGCAAACTCAAAGCTCCGAAATTATTCGTCTGCCTACTTAATTTATCATCATTATTTATTGGTTATCAATTTATTGATACAGGTAATGAATTTACATATGCCAACTTAATCATTTAAAATTACAAATAACACTATTTCTGACAGCTGTTACACAATTTGTAACACCATCGAAAGTTCTTTTTAGTTGTGTAGCCCGTAAATGATTCGGGATTCCGTTTTCTACTAAATGCGTCAATCCATGCAGGTATGGAGTGAATAAAAATGGACAATACCACACTCATTGTCATCCTTCTCCTTGACTGCTTAGGGCCAATCTTCCTAACTCAAACTGGACATGACAGCATCAGCATTAGCATTCACCTTCTTCAGGTGAACGTTGAATAAGCGCATAAACTCCAAGATGTTTAACACTAGCCGAAGCTGCTAACCTTACATCATTTACCGAGTTTATAATTTCCAAGTTTTTCTCCTACCAACCATTGCCAGAGTTGAAGTTCTATTAGTAGCGAATTCCGTTCTCCTGTCCGCAAGCCAGCCTTCGATTCTCTCTATCGCTCCATTCGTACACTCTTGAACCTCCTCGTCAGTCCTCTTGGAGACGAGGACCGCCAGGTCGTCTGCATAAGCCACTGTACAAACATCACTTGGAAGCTGGAGCCTCAAGAAGCTCTCATATGAGAGACTCCACAAGAGTAAAGCTAAAACAGAACCCTGTGGAACCCCCTCCGAGCATCTCCAATTCCTCTCCCCCTCCACCGTATTCAGTATCATTCTCCTATTAAAGAATGAATCCAAAGATCTTCTAGATCTAGGATTTAATCCTAAATCTTTGGATTTAGAATGAAAATCTTTAGATTTAGGATAGTCTCCATTCAACAGCGTTTGAAGTACCTTCGGCGTTTAATAAATTAGAGGTAAATGAATCTTTCCAGACACACAACACATCACTTTTCTTTCCTCTTTCCATTTCCGAGCATTACAATAATAATTAACATTTGTCATGGGGCCAATGTGCCCATGATCTTAATCTGTACATAATCTTAATCTTTAGATTTAGTTTAGTTGGTGTACTTAATCTTTTCATTAAACTAAACCCACTTCTATCTTTATGTGACCATAGTAGCTCTACAATGACATCAGTATGATTTCGTGAGGAATTTAACTGCAACTCGCGTTGCTAATTTATTGCAGCTCGAGTCTGAGCCTAGAGCTCTCGCTTACATCTAACCGAGATTCACGCACTTCAGCTCTTTCAAAGGATCGAGATACTCTAATCTTTTTAGCAGACTTTGAATAATAAATCAGATTACTTCTCTTTCTTGAAGGCATGCATATTTAAAAAATTTTGACAATCTAATATTGATAACCAAAATAAGCAATCAAAACCCATAAAATTGTGCTAAATATGTTAATTTAAACTAATTAAAACAATAATAATAATATGAAATATTTATAGTGTATGTAGATCTTAACACAGAGATTTTTTGCTTTTAGCATGGTAACAAAGATATAATGAAGTAAAAGGATTAATTTTTTTTCTTTAATATCTTAATCATACTATTAGGAATAACATGGTAATTCTAATTGGAAATAACGACCAAGCCTCTAAGTTATAAATCTGCTAAGTTTTATAAAAATCTGTCTAGTAGTTTTGCGTGATGAGCACACAGGGATGACCCTAATTATCATTTTATTATATGTATAGATGTTACACTAAATATAGTGTAAATAAACTTTCATGTACAATCAATCGGAAATAGAGGCCAAAAATTAAAAAAAGAACTGGATGATATTTTATATAATAATAGTAGTAACTGCGCTAATATACGGGATTAAATACGAGTAATGTCTCACTCTCCTGTCTTACTTTAGCAAGGCTCAGCTGGCAGATATTAAATTCCTTCAAACAATGAAATGATTTGATTTCACATTTATTGATTTGATTCGTAATGAAAATATCAAATACTGAATAGGAAATTTTTAATAAATGTGGCAACGATGTAATTTTTAATTTTGCCATTCATAGAATTTAAATTTAACTCTTTTCCAAGTTGTATTTTTATTTTTTATTTTTTTGCTTGATGATTTCGCCAATTAAGTTTAAAGCTTGTGCGTGGGATATGGAAATGTAGCATATTAAAAAATGCCGTGCCTGACCGGGATTCGAACCCAGGACCTCCGGATGAAAGGCCGAGACGCTACCACCCGCGAATTTAAATTTAACTCTTTTCCAAGTTGTATTTTTATTTTTTATTTTTTTGCTTGATGATTTCGCCAATTAAGTTTAAAGCTTGTGCGTGGGATATGGAAATGTAGCATATTAAAAAATGCCGTGCCTGACCGGGATTCGAACCCAGGACCTCCGGATGAAAGGCCGAGACGCTACCACCCGCGCCACGGAGGCCGGGATTTAAAACTATTTTTATCCTTGAGATTGTAGTTTTAACTATTCCGAATCTAACACTTCACTTAAAAAACCCATCATAACAATACAAAATAGTTTTAATATTAAAAAATAGTGTAAAACAAATTTCAAGTTGATAGTTAAAATAATAGTCAAGTTGATAGTCAGTAATTAATAAAATTATAGAAAAATGTATAAAACGATTATTTTCAACGAAAGATCTATTGGTCACTTCTCCTTTGATGTGACTAAATTACATTCTACCCTGATAACGCTTAATTACAAAAAAATATTATTAATGAAATCAGTTTATCGGTAGTCAGTTTACTATACAACTCTATTTCGTTATTATTATTTTTTGATTATCTAAAAGCAATACTACTGTTTCATTCATTTTAATAAAATCCATCTTGATCCGATTAATATCTGCTTAAAAGTATTTCCCCAATCATTTGATTAAAAAAATAATTATAATCAGTACCTCCATACACTAGCTAATGGAAAGAATTTCAAGATAATTGATTTAAATATGCATAAGTCATAAAATATTAGACTTCAAAAGACCTACAACCAAATTTATACTTAAAATAATTTTTAATCCTAATTTTGCAATTTCAAAACCAAGAGGTTTGAAAACGTAGTTAAATAAATACATTCAGAACATAATAATTTTTTTAATTAGTTGCAATTCTTTTCTCTAAAACATAACATTATAAAATCCGGAAAATCAACATAATGAAATATTATAATAAGTAATAAAAACATTTATGTGGAATGAGTAAAACTAGAATATTCAAATAATTTCAAATTACAGTTGAAGTCGAAGGAGGATTGGTATCTCAGAATAAAACAAATATAAATTTAAACCACTCAAATCATGGATTTCAGACAAACTATTTTTCACATATGAAATAAAAAAAAATATTTAAATTAATATGTATAAAGCCAAATGACATGAAATTATGAAGTTATTTTGTAATACTTAGAAACAAATTAAGGCCAGGATTATGGAAAGCTAAAGAAATCTTTTATTATTGTACTTTTGAGGGTTATACCGGTATTTAGAGATTCTTGTGGAATATTGTTAGTAACATAATAAATGAAATTAAAATTAAACCAGTCAAATATGAGACAAATATTAGAAAATAACTCTTTTACCTAACGAACCAGATTATAAAAAACTACTTAAAACAAAAACGATCAACAAATCTTTATTTTTGTCTCCAAAGACGATTGATGAGGTTTTAAGTTCTGCGTTAATACTATAATGTGGAAAGATCCCAGCCGCTGATATATCGGACCGTATTTATTTTTAAAAAAACTTATAGTGCATATATTAGAATCTTTGACGTATCTAATTCTTTGGTTTACTGCATGTTGTCATTCCAGACTGCTTAAAACTACTGTCATATTTTCGTTATTTGAACGAGGTAACGATGAATTGCCAGTAAATTATTGACCGATTTCCTTACTGTCTGTATTTCCAAAATTTATGAAAAACTCGTCAAAACAAGAATTTCTTATTTAATAGTATAAATTCTTTAGTGATAGACAGTTTGTATTTAGACCCACAGAACACGCTTTAATACATTGTCGGGAATATTGTGTAATGGTTAAATCAAGTTAAGGTAAATACGACACTATTTTTTGATATTTCAAAGGTTTTCACATTAAACTATAAATTACTATGAAATAAGCTCTGAAAAGCGGGGCTACGAGGTTTATTTCAAGATTAGTTTGCTAGTTACATGAACAAGAGGCAACAGCGCACTAGAATGGAAGGTAAGTACAGTAATAAAGGGAATAAATGCATGGGATTCCATAAAGTTCTATGTCGAGCCTGTTATTATTATTTATATATGTATGTGAATAAATCTGTGGTGTAAAATTTAAAGAAAATTTTACAACTATTTTGATGATACATCACCTATTTATTTTTTTCCTATTTCCTATTCTCTGTACAGTGAAATGCTACTAGATCTAATATGATTACAATACAGGTTTTACTAAACCTGTTTAATGTTTCGTACCAAAGATATATGATTTTCAGTTTAAGAAAATATTTTAATTTAGGGGTATAATTCTGAATGTTTAAAAATTAACAGAATAAAAGAATGTAAATATTTAGGCTTCATTTTGATTTTAATCTGTCATCGAAAGGTCATGTAATAAAGCGTACAAGAGGAACTGATAGAAGAAAAGTCAACATCTAAATTCTTCAGAATATATAAAATAAATATTACAATTAAAAAACGGCACTTTAAGAAAATTTTTTTTAAGTAATATATGGCTACAAAGAGAATTAGTGTACGTTAACTATGCTCTGCTTAGGTCTAAGATAGTGGTTCCTGACATCCGTAGATGGATTAAAAGAAAACATGGTGAAATGAGCGTTTATACCACACAGGCCATGACAGGACATGGAAACTTCGAACATTACCTACATCGATTGGACGTCGAGACTCCTCAACATGCATGTTTTGTGTTGAGGAGGACACAGTGGAACATACCTTATTCACATGCCCCAGATGGTTACCCTTGAGATGGCACTACGGGATACAGGTTTTGACTGCTTTAGATATGCTGTCGTTCCTGACTGCCAATAAGAACAACTGGCACAAATTTGAATCTTTCGTGACCCAAGTAATAAGGAAAAAGGATGATGAGGGAAGAAGGAGAGGATTTTAACATTAATAATTGGGTAATAAAATTCAAGACCGAGTCCCGGTCCTGCTGGGCGCGGTTGGGAACGACATAGTCGGGCCATGCCGGTGTTCAGCGGGGTTAGAGGCAGGCAAAGTACAAGACCGAGACCCGGTTCCTGGGGCTGAGGCTGGGGACGGCATAGCCGGACTCGGTCCTGGTCCTGGGAATTTGAGGCAGGCAATAATAAAAGAAAAGATCCGACCGGGGGGGGCCAAACTGCCGTGCCGGTGGGTGGGGCCCCCTTAGAGTAAAAGGACACTCCCTCGGGCTGCGTATACTTAATTGGATAACCGGCCCGGGGGAAAAAAAAAAAAAAAAATGTTCTAAGATAGGCTACAGATTTTACTACCCGGGAGGCAAATTTGTATGTTTAAATTTCAGCATATTACATTACAGAAAAATATTAAGCGATTAGTAATAAAGGTTTATGAAATAACATTCATTCATGGTCCCTTTTTGTACCCCTTTTTTTACTGTTGTATTTCATTGTTACCTAAATGAATTTAATTCTTGTAGATTATAACAGCTAAGTTAATATATGTTTGTCAATAAACACACGTAATATTGATAAAATATTCATTATATACGTTAGTATTTTACGTACTACTTCATTAAAGTATTTTTTAATAACACTGATAACTAAACGAACTGAAATTCTTAAAATAAATTTGGGTGTTCTTATGAACACAAAACAAGTATTGACCACAATCCAAAAATCATAATTGTGTAAATTTACTAATTAACATCTAGACAGAAAAATTATTTTTCTTCATTTAAATTACAATTATTTTAAATTGAAATTTTTAAATCGCATACTGTATTTTACTAAAATTAGAGGAAGCTAAAAAGAGCAGTAGAAGTCATGCAATATTATACGTAAAAAATTATTACTGTACAATAGAAAAATAGTTAAATACCATTTTCCTGTTTATATTAGAAAAACTTAATAAACGCTTTTATAAAAAAATCGATTATCTTGTGGTTATGTCTCGGATATTATCAACTAACATGACAGCAGATGATGTCAGACAAGATAAGGCTGGTTTTCCTCCTTTCAGGATTACAAAGTTTGGGTAAACTGAGGAATACCGAAAACTGTAGGTCTAACGAAGCCGCCACCTTTCCTATCTCATTTCAAAGATATTGCTTTAAGCCGGCAGCTGTTTGCTAAACGACTTTGATAATATTTGTTTTTAATCTACGTTTATTAATAGACGGTACAAGTTTTTGCGTGTATAGAAGTAATACCCTGTTTCATTTCTTACTTTAAACACGGACTGTTGCTTTTATAAGTAAAGCTTGAATATAACAGAATTGTGAGCAACATCAAGTCTTTTACAAGTAATTAAAAATTACTAAACGAATAATATTATACTGAAATGTAAAAATTAATTACATTCACAAATATTTGGAAATCTTTTGTATATCATTGGAATAGACTATAAAATTATTTAATATAAAAAAAAATCCCTTTCGGCACACCGGAAGGCGGCGATAGATTTCACCGCCCGTAAGTAGGGAATAAAAAATATTTCCACCTTAAAATTAAGAAAAACTTCTAATTTTCTCAATACGACAATGGTTGCATGTGAAAAAAAGTTTCATATGTTTAGTATACAAGTTCCATCTTACAATTTCAGCAATATTTTCGTCATCCCTTGCCGTAAGGGTTGGCTATATCAAAAATTGTTTCAGACAAAAGTTTTAGGTAATGTTTAGCGGACTAACGACCACTTTAAATCGATTTGATGTTGTGCCTATGAAGGTAGGTATGGTTTTATTTTGTTTCCGAAATCCCATTTTTTCCACCTCCTAGATCAATGGTTGATTATATAAAAAAACTTTACTGAGATAAGTTTTAAACCCTCATCCAAATAATAGTAAGAACATTGATTGAGTTCGATATTTTACTTAATAAAAAATTATAGCGATATTTTGCTTTTTATATTTTTTTTTTTTTTGGTCATGTCTTGCCGTAAGGGTTGGTCAATTCAAAAATTGCTTCAGACAAAATTTTTAGGTAATACGAATTAACGACCAATTTAAACCAATGCGATAATGTGCATATTAAGGGAGATATGATTTTTTTTTTGTCTTAAAACCCTATTTTTTCCATCCCTGAGCCAATGATTGGTAATATCAAAAAACTTTACTGAAATAAGTTTTAGGCTCTTATCCAAAGAATCGTACAAACTTTAAACGAATTCGTTATTTCACTTAATAAGAAGGTTATAGCAATATTTTGTTTTTTCGAAAAAGCCACCCCATTTCCACCCCTATAGTCCGATTTTGGCCGTTAACGAACTCGACAGAGATTTTGGGTTGAGTATTAAATGCATATAAACTTTTGCGGTGACGGTGGTTTTGGGATCTGGGGATGTGAAACGTGAAGATACGACGAAATTTTCCGGAAGTCGAATCATGGTATCCATTACAATAGGTAGCTTTCTTGTGAAATCTACCTAAAAAATTATCCTAAATTATATAGTATATTTTACTAAATAAAATAATTTTAATTAAAAATTATGTTTCATCGGTCGAAGGCCAATAATTGATATATACACTAACATTGATAAAAACATGTTTTAATTAAACTCGTGTTAGTTTTCAAAAATAAAATAAATATATTCAAATAACTTAGGATTTTTTCTTATCACAGGTCACATAAGAAGATTCATTGACCTGCTTCTCTCATTTTCACAAACTCTAATGATAATCTAAAAAATTTCGATCCAAAGTGTCAAGAATATCTAGATTTTTAATATTCCACATTTTATCTCAAAGAATATTGCCTGGCTTAAATTCTCTGATGACATCCCAAAACTTTCTGTCTCTTCTTTACCCAATTATCATGTTGGAAGGATTGTTATTAAAGTTATTAATTCATAATAAATAATTCGTAGTAAAAGAAGGAATGGGTTGCTTTTTTCATATTTTAGATGACTGATCTGTTATATTATTTATCTTCCTAATTATCATCATATCTTCATATTATCATCGTAATTTAAACACGCACTAAACTATTTACTTATTTTGAATAAGGCTAAAATGTACGTTAACTGATAAAACCCTTGTTTAATCAATAATCTATATTCATTAGCATCTCTGGTTTGTGCAAATTAACACATTTATGGTAATTATAATGGACATTTTTTGATAAAAAGTTTGATGAATTATATTTTCAAATTAGATAGTACACTTCTGTGTAAAGATCGATTGATATTAAACTTTATTACCAAACAAATTCCTCCCTTATGTATTATACACTGTGCTATCGTAACTAATAAAATATCCTACAGCATGTTTTTTATTTAGAAAGAAATTAACTGATGTATATAATAAGAGTATAGTTATTAATCGTATTTGATGTAATAAAATTTTGTACTTTATGTACTGCTAAGAATATAGAGATAGCAAATGCTTATTATTGATCGAGCGGTTGATATCTACATCTGTATGGAGAAGGTATTTAGTGATAACTATGGAATTATTCAAAGCAATATTTTCTGTCCGTCTTCAACTAAACTGAAAATAAATATTATTAAAACTTAACAAGCTTTTGTCTTTTCAACATTTTTGCATAGTCATAAAAGAAAGAGGCTACATGAAACAAGGTGGTTCACTTTATTTTAGCCATTCTAAAATATTATTCAAGCTTTAGCCCTATTGCCAAAAGTTAAACGCACACCGTAATTTGAGTTAAATTCAGGAGGTCGGTCAAGCACGCATACGAAGAATTTATGCAAGAATTGAGGACGCATAAATTTCGATCTCATTATTTAGAATTTAACAAAATGATTTAACATTAACAATATCAACAAAATAATTTAGAACTCAACAAAAACAGTCTTGATATAGTCCAACCTCAAATTAAACCGATGTTGTTACACTGACTTAAGCGAAAAAATTATCTAAATTTCTGTACATCAAATTACAACGATTGCGTTTTCGTACATGAATATTACTTATTTTGGAAATCAAACTAGAGGTATTATATTTTATTTTCTTCTTCTCAATCAATCATGGGTTTTCTAATTCCTTTCAATCAACCAATTCTTTTTAAACACCAATGAATATAATAAACGATAAAAAAGTAGTATTTGCCTCACTTATCTATTAGCAAATTTAATGTTCTATTTCTCATTCATTTTTCCATACACATTTCAACCGATCCTTATCTTCTTTTAACAATGTTCAGTTTATTTTTTTTAAATTACTTGTAACGCACAAGAGTTAGGTGATGTGAAATAAAATAATTTATTTTTAAATGTAGTATTTATCCACAATTAAGCATGTTCTATGAAAAATATTTAGAAATTAGCAAAGTGTATAAAATTATTGTTAACAATAGAATTTATATACTTAAAAGTTACTTTAAAAGCTACCTAATATAGTCTTTTAGAATAAGTGAGAATTCTAATCTTGAAATAAAACGCTATAGATGAAAATTGTATTAAAACCATTAAATGTGCTCCTTAAGAAATTTAGAATTTAAAAATTTGAAGGAAAATAGAAAAATTTATTGTACGAGTAATTATACAGTTGGATGCTAAGTAAATTGCATGTTTTTAAAATTCATATGCCTTGACTTCAGTTATTTTTTCGGTCAAAATTTTAACTTTTAATAACAGGTGGGAAGAACCTATAACATCTATTCTACGATATTGTTCTAAAATATGGAAAAAAGTCAAATACTGTACTGTTACTGAAATTATAAAGAAATTATGTCCTTGTATAAATTGGAACGTAATCTGAAAGGATTTAATTACTGGATTATTTTTTTTACAATAGATATAAATCAATTAAATCAGTTTAGCAAGAGTACCACCGAATTCGGATGTACGACTAAGTAGAGTTAAGTTGTAGTGGAATCCAAGTTTATTATTGTTTAATGATTGGATGATGCATGTAGTTTTTTTTTTGAAAGGCAAGATTATACGTTTAGAAAGTCAGATTATAAGTAACAGAACACGTCAAAAAAAAATTTGGTGTAGTCTGAAAACAAAAAAAAACTACATAAAAAATATAAATTACTGTATTAAAAATATTAAAGAGCTTACGTATAGTTTTTCACGCTGTCCAAGCATAGCCTAAATCGAAAAGAAAAGTCAGGGTAGGTTCAAGTGAGTTATTTTCTCTGGATATTCAGTCTGTACATTGATCTTAATATGCAGTATGTCACTCGAAGAGTTATTTTTAAATGTTAATCGCAGTGAGTTCACTGTAACAAAGGTAATATAATATTTCTATGTTATGGGTCAGAAAAAATAAGCCTTAATCCAGTAATAATTCTGTAAAATATCGTTTACTACGAAATAATGGTCAAATGTTATCGAACTAGTAAAAAGCATTAATGATACATAATATAACATATATATATATATATATATATATATATAAATATAACAATTTACTACCGAGAAAATTCATGTAGCTACAAGAACTTTCTTAACTAATCTCATATATTCTTCATCGTTGACGTACAACTACTTTGAACACATATATAACCTATACATTAGTACATTTCACTAATGTTCACTTCAATTCGTTGTTATTTATATTTTTTACACATTCTATAAATCTTTCTCGATCTGTGTGTGCTTCGACTGACCAAGCGACCAAATGAAGCTTGAACACGGAATATTCACGATTGTGAATAAAGCTTGTCTTCAAATTTATCATTCGTTGCCGTAAACAAGATATCAATTCAGCATTACAAGTGAAATAGATCGGTGTATACAGTACCACTCTTACATCTTACAAGACTGTCATTGTTATATTACAATGGCAACACTATGACTGAATCACTTTAAATATATTTTTATTAACTATAAACTAAATGTTTTTAGTTTTATTACTACTAAACCTTTCCAACCAAAAATAAATATATATATATAAAATATTAGATAATAAATTTAAAATTTACAACAAATTTTTAGCCCAACTGTGCATATTATTAAACCACTCATCAAACAAAATAATAACTCGCTTTTTCTTGATTATCTACTCACTTTTATTGGAATTATTTTCAACTGAAAACAGTGAAAAACTTTAAAGTAATACTTAAAAAAAACGAATTACTAAAAAGGGTCTGGAAGATAAAGTTGCTGAAACTTTATAAAAAGAATTTTGTGCTATTGCAAGAATTTAATTCAATCGTATAGACAGAATATTTAGGGCTAGAAGAGAGGTGGCTATTGTCTATTATACTTTAAATATAATAATACTAAGTTTAACAAAAACGAAACTGTAATCTATTAGTGAATAAAAGTGTTTAATTGCGTTAAAAAGAAATCCTCCTGATTAAACAATGTTACACAAGTTTTTTTTTTGTATCATTACGAAAATTTTGCGTGACTACTTGAATATTCTGCATAAATTTTTATTTTTAATGAAATTTAATGTTTTATTACTTAGTTTTATAATTCAGTGTTAGATTACTTAGTTTTATAATTCAATTTCAAAGAAAAACGAAAATTAAGAAATAATTCTAAGGTTTTACGTTCCAAAGAACAGCAATAATTATAATAAAAGGTCTCATTTAGTTTCTTATAAGTTTTTAACTAAATTCCTAATAAATGTTTAAATAAATTTAAACGTAAACTCATTTTAAGATAATGCTAAATGAATGAGTACTGCATGAAAATACACGCACAGTTGTTACGGAACGTTATTAACGTTGCTTGCTCGTTTATTCGTGTAAAATGTGAAACAAGAAATTAAATTTTCATGATAATTAATTTTCCAGAAACTGCGCAAATAAATAGCTAAAATTATCTAAAGAGAAAAGGTACACGTAAAAAAATATGCTTTATAACATATTTATATTTTACAAAATAATGGTAGTTGTTTGATCTGAAATATGTAATAAAGTTTACAATTTTGACATACATGTCCTAATGTTACAAAATATTGTTTTGTAACATTAGGACATGTACGTCACAAAAAAAAGTTTTTAATCTCCAGCGGCAATCGTATTTCATAGATTTTCATGTATTTAAACGATGAAAAAGTCCCTTTAAGTCATCCATATTATAAATCTGTTTATAACACATACAAAACCTTTTATTAAATCAAAAATGGAAAAATATTTCTTTGTTATATTTTTAACTTGTAAGTTGTATTTATGTGAAAATAAAATGTACTACGAATAATTTACGAAATATTGATTGTCTTTATTCCTGCTTTAAAACATTGAAATCTGAATATAAATACTTTTATATTGCTATCTGAAGTCCTCTTTCAGTTTATCATTTCCCCTCGAACATCTCTTTTAAGATTATTGATCATCATATTTCCTTCCAGTTTAGTTTTTTATCTTATTTTATGTATATTTTTCAGTTTTTTTTCTTCAACAATCATTCATTCTATAATACACAATTTTTTTAGCACCCAATTTTAAACCATTTAATCAGATTTATCAGCGCAAAACAATCGTTCACTCAACTCATAAATACACTCTTTATTTTTCAAGTGGCAGAGCGAAAGTGTTTGAGAAAATAGTCAGGAATCAAATAAAAAATCACTATTAGACGTTTTTAACCGTAGTCAGTTTGTCCACCCAAAGTCAACGTTTAATGATTATATTATTAATTTCTCAAATATGATAATATTTGAGTTTATCATGGTTCTTCATATGTTAAATAAATAAATTAAAAATTAATATAATCCATCTTACTAGAACGTTGATATGTCCTCTAGATGTTTCGGCTTACTTGGAAGCCATCATCAGGAGTAAAATTTAATGCATTAAAGTCAAAGTTTAAAAAATCATAGTTAAAATTTAAAAACAGTCATGACTGCTCTGGTCCTACTAGTATATAGAAGGGATTTACATATACTATTAGAGTATATGTATACTCTATTATATCTACATCTACATATATATATGAATAATCTACTATATCTACTACACATACTTTACTAGTATATGTATATTCCTTTTTCAGTATACTAGTAGGACCGGAACAGTCATGACTGTTTTCAAATTTTAACTATGATTTTTTAAACTTTGATTTTAATACGTTAATTTTAAATCCTGATGATGGCTTCATCTATAGGACATATCAACGTTCTGGTAAGGTGTATTATATTGTTAATTTATTTGATTATGTTCAAGTGTTGTAAGTTCCACTGCCACCAGTCCTTATAATTGAAAAACAAATTATTTTCTACAGTTGTTGGTTATTCTTTTCAATTCGCGACAACTGAAAGTTATCATCACTCATTTTTCAAACAAAAATAGCGCTAATTTTGAAGCACAGAATATTATTTTTAGTAAATTAATTCTTTCTCAAGAATAAATGCATGTCAAAAGGTTTGCAATAATAATAGATTAATAATGCATTAATAAGTTTTGCAATAATAGGTAACGTATTGCACTAATTTTATTTCATGAGAATAAATTAATGTAGGTAGAAATTAGTTATATTAAAAAATCGTATTGTTAATACCAAAAATTCGTAAAAATAAAAAAATAAAAAATATATATATATATTTTTTTTAATTTTATATATATATATATATATATTGTAATATTTATTGAATTCGTAAAGCTGGAAATAAATTTCTGAAATTAAAAAAATTACTGCTAGAAAATAGATTTTTAAGTGCAATTTAAGCACTTAAGGGACCCCCGTTACAAAAATCGTGATGATTCTAATTGGTGATAACTGCTAGTTTATGCTATAACTGCTATGCCAGTTTAGAAATAAGTGCTAGTATATGGTTATTGAAAATCATCATATTCATTTAGTGTGGTCACACTTTGGAATCATCTGAAATTTATCAGTTTTAAATTCCTTGAATTTCTGGTTGTGTATATTTTTTAATGGCCTTGTTTAGTAGGATTATTTATAAACCTAAGTTATATCTTATTTAAAAACTATTCTTCCCGTACAATTTTAAGCAGATAAGTAATCGCAACTGCTAGTGTTACATACTCATATATTTTAATCTTTAGATAAAATATTCTATTATGAATACATTGAATCATCGGTGAATTATACTGATATCATGCAATCAGAAAATTGGTTGTATTTACCTACAACTTTAAAAAATATATTAAATTAAACACATTTTACACCCCCAAAATTGTAATAGATGTTCAGATACTAAAAAGTTATGATAAACTCAGTTTATAGCCATCCAATCTCATTCATTAAAGTTGTTAGAAATAGGTTTCTTCCAAATTATTTATTTTCCAAAATAAAAACAGAGATAAAGTCTTGGCTCGATAGGATGAAGTTCTGTATATTTTTTTTTTTTTTGAAGGAAATAAGATTATTAATCGAACATTTGTTTTCATGGCATCCGCATTGTTCTGGCACAAAAAGTGAGCTCTCTCAATCGCCACACCAGCCTCCTATTTACTATTCTCTCCATGCTTCCGTAGATTTTCTTCCAATCGGTTTCCACAACAAATCTTTTAAGCGATAATTGGAAAGATGGTAACTGGAAATATAGAATTTATCTTTATCCGGTTTCAGAATTTAGATTACAATATCCTCTCTACACGGTGACGAAATGTATGCTCCCAAAACAATTTTTTTTTTTTGAGAATCAAACAAATAGTGAAAAGCAAAATTTTAAGAAAAAATCTTTCTACTGAATATTACTTTTAAAAATAGTCTTTTCTAAACTATTTATCAACTTCATCGAGATTTCCACAGTCAGATTTTTCAGTAGGATCGAAATTCGACTACGTTCAATAGTTTTCATTCAATAAAATATTCATCTTTCATTAGTATATGATGAAATTAACTGGGAGTAACCATGAAGTTATTTAAACAAATAAATACTATTACATAAATATTCAAACAAAATATGATAAATTTTAGAAACAAGTAATGGAAGGAATCACAATATAAGGAAAAAACTATACATAGTCGTACTCTCTGATGATATTTCTTTTAGCTGAAACTAAAAATGAAGTATTAGAACATTATGTCATCTAATATGTTAGATAGGAGCAGAAAAAATCCATTTGAACATTTAAAAAAGGCATTTAATTTGATTAAAGTAACTTATTATAAAAATAATAATTTAAAAGAACGTAGTATAGAAGAATTGTTTTTTATGTAGAAAAATGATGTAAGATGGAGAAAGTGGAAATGATGTTAAGGATGAACTAACACAGAGAAGGAAAACCTCATCTATAAAGAAAATCTATTGGTTTCAAACTTAGATTTAGAAATTACATAATACGTTAAAAAAAAATATTTTTATAACGTTTTATGGAGTGAAAAATAGACTATGAGAAAGCCATAAGGGTAATGAATAATAATAGTTTTAAAACTTGGAGTTGCAGGATATATAAGAACGGAGGGATGGATAAAGTTCTGAATAAATAATCAAGAAGGGAAATTAATTTAGTAAGACGTATTACACACGTGTTACTTAATAACTTAATTCAATAGTGGAAGAAGAGTTTGAATTGCAAAATATGAAGTTGAGACTAAAGTTGAATTGGCATCAAATAATTGATGTGTAATGTATGCAAGTATGTTGAATCAAAAACCACACAGCATCTTTAGATTGAAAATATTCTCTTTCTCAGGTTACAATCTTTTCAATAGTATATTAAAGCTTTATTTTAAAGTATGAATAGGAGTCATGAGGCATTTTTCTATTTGTCACTCAGCTGCTGGTTTTTTTTTCAACCTCCGGGATCACAGTTAGGTCCTTCAGAGGATGAGATGAATGATTTATAACGTGTGTGAAAATGCCGTGCCTGGCCGGGATTTGAACCCGGGACCTCCCGATGAAGGTCCAGGCGTTATTACTCAGCTGTTAATTGGGCTGTATGAACATCCTACAAATAAGAAATAGAGTCCCTAATTAATTTCATAGGTAAAGACACTAAGTCAACCTTTGCATGCTTTCCACTGATACCTGTTAGAGAAAAAAGAATTAAATGTCAAGAGGTGAACCGTTACATTTTGAGAAGGACTAGAACCTATTTGAAGAGAGGGATAATTTAAAACAATCTTTTCTTTAATTTTAAAAATCTCCTAATCATTAAAATATAACTAAAAGTTATATATATATATTCTTCTTCTTTTATCACAAATAAAGTCCAATGAAGAGAAATGTTACCATCTAGGCCAAAAAGAGAGTTATAAAAAAGCAAACAAAAAAAAGAAAAATAAATAAATAGAAAAGGGAAAACAGAAGTAAAATTATTATTGATAAAAAAATTTCTTTCTGATAAATAATAATAACACAAGTAAGAGACCACAAAATTTTAAAGTATTAATAAAACTAATTAGTAAACCTGTGTAGTAAGCACTGGTTACTAAAAGAAACGTTTTTTTTTTTAATAAGAAATATGTGTTACACCTAACCAAACAATAACATTAAAAATTAAAATATAAAAATAATAATAAAACAAAATGGCAATAACATTAAATTGTTGGGAGGTTGTTATCCAGTTGTGGTAATATGGATTGGAGAGGTCTCCTACCTCAAAAATTGATTTTTTTATTTTTAATTGATTCTTAACCGAATAAAATAATTATTTGTAAAATAGGAAGGTTAATTATGTGTGTTCTTGTTAATTGTGTAAAATTAATTACATTAATAAAGCAACACGAGTATATTTAACAAATTAAAAAGTACTGATTCATTTTACTGAAGTAAATATGTACTGATAAAATACATTTGTTTTATGCAATGTAGTTCATTTCTCTTATTAAATATGCATCCAGATTGTAAACATTACTAATATTAATTTGCTAGTACAGTAGATAAATCTGTTATGTTTAAGAATAACGTAATGTTTAAAACGGCATTGTCATTTACAAAAAATAATTGATATAAAATATAAGAATTGATGTATTTTTACGACCGGGAGAAAGACCATAAAGTAGTTGTATTTTATCTTTACTTAATTTTATGATAGAGGATGGAAAATATTCAGTAGCAAGTTTTTTGATTTCAACGTCTGCAAAGGGCAGAATTTATTTACTGCCTCTTTAAAATTTGATATGTTAATATATTTTCCCACAGAAAAGCAGTAGAATATGAGCTCCAGAAAAATCCACAGACTACCCACAATATAATAATAATTACAATCGTTAACTATTTTGCCATTAATCAATATCTACCTCTCTTTCTGACCTTCAAAGACAAATAAATTCCAACTACTAACAAAGAAAAATCCAGCAAATAACTCACAATTTCTAAGAGATATAAGTTTAATTTTAGACCGTTTTGAAGAAAAAACATGAAAATTTTTCCAACAATTTTGTTGCATACTGATTGAAAGATCTTAAAATTATTTTTATGTGTATATTTACTTAAAAATGTGTGAAGATTTTGTTTGATTCCCTCACTTAAAAAACGATTTCATGTTAAGGTGTATTCATTTGTGAACACTTATTTCATTTTTATTAGCAACAAAAATGGGAAAATCCGAATCGCGTTTTAGAGAATTCGTTTTAATTTATTGAACCCTTTTACATCATAAACTATTTCACTTTCAAGTTATACTTTGAGTTTAATGAACTAATTATCAAAACGTTTTCAATATCGTTTTTATTCTGCAGGTGCGGCAGAAATAACTTCCCGATTCCCCACTGCTGATGGTGGAGCGCTAATATTACAGGGCGTGGTGTCGGCACGCCATTTTGTACCTGATGTCTTACCATTTTAGTTACAACCATGGCATGGAGTAATGAGCTTCAAACTGCTTTTGTTATTGAAGTGTACCAGTATTTTAAAAATGGTGGTTCTGTTATCAACATGCTGCGATTATTTCGTTTACACTTTCGGCTAGATCGAAATATCGTGGTACCCGATTAGAAGACAATTCAGTTATGGTTGTCCAATTTTAGAGCTACCGGTTCAGCTTTGAAGAAGAAGCCACCAGGTACGCCACGAAGTGGTCGAGTACCCGAAAATCTTGAAGCAGTGAGACAAGTAGTTACACAAACTCCACTTCGCTCAGCTCTTAATCACGCTACTGCGTTTCAAATCTCTGACCGAACTATAAGGAAAATTTTACACACGGACTTACAGTTTCATCCTAACAAAATTATAATCGAGCAGCAGCTACATAAATGCGACTAAATTAGCCGTATTGCTTCTTGCTAGGCTATTCTGAAAAATGTTCCAGTGAACTCGATTGTGACAAGTAGTTACACAAACTCCACTTCGCTCAGCTCTTAATCACGCTACTGCGTTTCAAATCTCTGACCGAACTATAAGGAAAATTTTACACACGGACTTACAGTTTCATCCTAACAAAATTATAATCGAGCAGCAGCTACATAAATGCGACTAAATTAGCCGTATTGCTTCTTGCTAGGCTATTCTGAAAAATGTTCCAGTGAACTCGATTGTGCTATCAAGTGACGAAGTCCATTTTCTGTTATCTTGCTGTGTTAACAAACAAAACTTTCGATAATCCCGTACATTTTTCCAGGTTGCGGAATTTGGAATAGTAGGGCCATATGTTCTTTCAGGAAGAAATTCAATCAGTTACACTAACTTCCGAACGTTATGTGAAAATGTTACGCGATTCTTGCTACGAAGACTTTATGAAATTGAAAATCAAGCCGAAAGTGTATGGTTTCAAAAAGACGGGGCTAATGCTCACACGTAAGAAAATCAATGAATTTTCTCAGAGAAGTGTTTCCTGGACGTCTTATTTCACAACGAGGAGACAGCATATAGCCTGCACGGTCACCCGATCTTGTAGCATGTGATTTTTTCGCTGGGGACATCTAAAGGCTGATATCTTTAAACAGAAGCCAAGAACCCTAGGTAATTTAAAAGCTGCTATCCATAAACAAGTTAATACAATACCACTGGAAATGATAAAAAGGTAATGCTGAGATTTAAGGGAAGGTTAAAAAGACTTGTAAAGTTAGCGAAGGCCGTCATATGAATGATATAATTTTTAAAAATTAATAAAAGATTGTGAAAATAAATGGTAAACATTGTTCTTTCGGAATATATTTAACCTTTTTATAATTTTGTTGTAATGTCTATTTTATTTACATTTCAAATTGGGGAGTTATTTCTGCCGGACTCTGTATAAATGCAGTACAATTTTGTTTATATAACATAGTTTATATTTCCATTTAGTTTCACTCATTTGTGATACTTTTCACATATATTAATATACTACTTACTGTTCCTACTTAAATGGTGCAATATGAATTGAATTGGAATGTCTGTTTTCCTTCGTAATCCTTATTCTTGGAGATATTTTTCAAATTTTTAGGAGTGTCTTTTACTTATGACAAATTATTTCTAAGCTTAACAGTTATTGTAACTAAGAAGTGGTTATTGATCTAATGATGAAAACATTTTTAGCGAATTTCCAAAAATTTTGAGATTGCTACTGCGCCCGGTCATGTTTATATGCATTTTGTGTACGTATACTTTCGTCCACTTTACAGGTCTCCAATCTTAACCAATTTTGACCAAACTTGGTGGGATGATGTAAACATATTGAGAGTAGAGCCTATTGATTTTCAGAATATTAATTTACACTTCACAGGAACCGGAGTAAAAGCCAAAAAGCGGGGTTTTTTGGGTACATTTTCAGTTTTTTTTGTTCTATTGGGCGCAATTTTTTTTATATTTCCTTTAAACTTTTCTTACGAGTAAATTATTTTATTTTAATTATTTTAGTGTAAGATAGATTTGATGCTTATTAATTGTTCTATACAAAATCTATGTAGCACTAGTGAAGCATAAAAAATATTCTTACTTATTCTGTCATAGCTAATATATAAATAAATGATAATATATACTAAATTAAATGTTTAATTGTATGGCACTAAAAATATTTTTTTTATTAAGTTTTCATGCCCGAACCGAGAAACTTAAATATTTAATTATACAATTTTTTTCGGATTTCCAAAGAATTTGTAGAGATCGCTACTCAAGAAGGAGATCGCTTCGGACAGCGAAGGAGTGGAGGGCAGCTATCTGCTGAACCGTCGTTGGTCTTTGTTTGCGTAGATTGGTGACGGTGATGAGGCATGAAGAGTCTGAATCCCCTGAGCCCGATGGCAGCTCCCGGGGCTGAGTATGCTTAATTGCGAATCCGGCCCCGGGAGAGGAGGATCAGTGAGATAGGAGGATTAGTCGGTAGGGCGCAGGGACACATACGCACTCTTAATAACATCTCGCAGAACCTGTTAGCGAGCCCGACACTTCGTCCGTAAATGGAGTTCCTCCGACTCATCGAAAAAAAAGTAGTTTTATTGTTGATGATCAAGATTAAAGGGTCATTCAACAAGTGAAGGAATTTCTCACAAAAATGGGATTGCCATAGTAAGAGTTTATATCCATATTTTGAAACAAAAATATCTAGTTGAATAGATGAAAAATTGCCGGTCTTGCAATATGAATTCTCTAGAGACAATGAAACCAATACTTTGCTTTTGACCAATGTGTGATGTTAGGATAGTGTGAAATCGTGAACTGATAGTAAATTTTATTAGGTGTTAAGAAAACTGGTCTTCATAAACTTTAACAGTGCAACGTTAAACGGCATCTTCTATTTTATTTTCATTGTTATGAGACAAACAAAGTTAAAAATTGGTGAGTAGAGATAAAATATATTCTAAAAATCTTTGCAGCATTGCGCTCTTCTGAATAAGATAAATAAATTTAAAAATAAAAATATTCCTAAAAGCACAATTCTTTATCGGGATTTAGTAAATTTGACTTTATGCAATTCCAATAAACTATTAAAATTATTATTATTATTAAATTTCAATATAGTTTGAGGGGTTAAATTTGTAAACAATTTGCCCTAATTAAATAAATTTTTAGGCAGTAGCATAATTAAATTTTACTATTGCTATAATAACAAGAATTTTGCTCGCTTTAGTTCAATAGTTACTCTTTCATGTAATTATTGAACAGTGGTAAATGATTGGCTTAGAAACCAATCACAGGTCCTTTATTACACAGGTCCTTTATTTGTACGATACACAAATTACTATATATAAATATTAATATCATTACATTTAATGAATCCGTACTGCACATTTGTAAATATTAAACTGTGATTATTTATAAACTGCAAATACATTTGTTCTTTGATACTGTACATGGCTGATAATGTCATTTATTTAGTGTATGTTTAATTTCAATTTATTTACTTTTTCAGTTTTTGCAGTTTGTATATTGTAATATAATTATTTTAATACTTTACAGTAAGAATCATAATAAATTGGTGAACATTTACAAATCCTTAGGTAGTGAGTTGACTGGTACTGGATTACTTCACGTGGATGGTTAATTGAGCCCGAAATCAAAGACAGGCTTTGGACTAGATGTGCCTAAACATTCATAGATCTGTTTGAAATGTCCTCTAATGAAAAGGGTTAATTTATCCTTCTGGCGAAATTAAATTATTTTTCCAAAATTAGAATGCTAATCAATAAACTGTTTTTTTCTGCCACAACAGAGAAATGATTGTAGCAAGAAGTATTGTGGTGCCTACCAACTTTGCAGTTGATATTGCACACGTCTAGTATTGGAATGTTGTGGGTGATCGCAGTTATCAGAAGGCTCGTAATTTTGGTTTTGCTATTAGGAGAAGCGAAGGCAAAATCTGAGTTTAAAATCACCGACGTAAATAATGTTTACCAAGGCATTTACGTTGGTGGCATCCCAACGAGGCATGGCTTATTACAATGAGATGTAAAAAATTACAGAGTGAAAGACGACTCCCGTTAAAGCCCTTTTAGGAACGGAGGGGGGAGGATTGCGACCGGAAGCGTCACAAGGCGGGTGCCTTCCCCAACGGGATTGGGATGTTGCTGTTAGGACTTAGCAAAAAACACAGTTCAATAAATCGTCTCTGGGATTAAGTATGAATCACTAGTTTCTTTTAAAAATCTATTACTACATTCAAATGTATAATAAATATTTCGTTATTTACCAAATAAATCATTTATGTTTTTACGCAACTAGTAGTTCTTTCCAGTCATATCTTTTAAATTAAGTTTACAGTTTTCGTAGCCATTAATGTGATATAAAAGTTTTATCCTACCCAATATTAAACCATATATTTTTAGAGACAATTGATGACAAAATTATTTCCAACATTTTTAAATCTAGTTCTAAATTAGTTCACTATGAATAAATTAATAATGCAATTACCAAATCACCTATACAGTGAAGGTTATTAGGAGTGTAACTATTACGAATGGAATTTCAGATTATAAAAAAATTATCCTTAAACAGCACAACCACTTGTACTCCTTACTTAGCTAATTGCCTAAAGTAATTCTGTCAAAATAAATTAAGAAATTCAGTAAATTTTTCAAAAAAATTTTTTTAGCATTCCTACTTCCTATTAAAAAACGCTGTAATAATTCAAAAGTCTCCTATTAAATTCGCTTTTCGAATCTCAGCCAAATACTTTAAGATTAAATTTGCTATTATCTGTTAAAATAAAATATGGAACTGAAATTAATTTTTTACGTTATAATAACAAAAAAAGTTAAATCTATCAATAAAATTTAATTTTATCTCAAATTCAATCTACATTCTTCATCAAATTATTTAATATAAGTCGGACTAATACGACATTTTGATCCATATAAAAAAATAATTGTTCTTCATATTATTCAACACTCCAAAATAACACATTTAACTACCTCAAATTTCCTTTCAATACCACTTTCCTTTCATTAAGTGTATAATACCTACTAAACTGCTTCTAGATTTCGGGCCAACACCACTTTTTTTGGAGCTATTACACTTTAAAAAAAAAAAAAAACAGATCTCTTAGTTATTCTAATAGTATTTTAACAGGACTACATATCTTGCTTAATGTGCTATGTAATTGGTAAACATCCTAGAATTTCAGAAAGATATCATCTTCATTAGTAAACCCATTTTCCTGAGGTTTTACTAAATTATTTTCTGCTCTTGATGCTGACTGTGACCTCTCAATAAGATATTTTCATAGAAATCACTGACACCTTTAATGAATTGGTTGTTGTCAACACTGATTCTTTGTCGTCTTTTCTAAAATTATCATTATTGCTTAAAAAGTCCACCGATTTCTTTTAATTAAGCTTCAGATTTGATTACGTATTGCATTTTAGTTTTTTTTATTCTTTGTAACATACATATTTTTATATTTTAAATGTATATTTGTTCAACTCGGCTCAGATATAACTCAATTTTACTGAGAAATCTTTTTACGACGTCTGTAAATAAAGTGCCATAACACTAGCAAATAAATGATTTATATTTGGTATTAATATTTTTAGTCTATTTTTGCCACGTGAGACATAAAAAACTTTTCGTAAGACGAGTTTTTGTTGCGCGTTACAAAAATGAGTGATACTAATTATGAGCAACGTTGTTCAATCAAGTTTTATGTTAAAATCGGTAAGAATGCTACTGAAACTTTTCAAAATTGAAAAAGGCGTATGGAGATGACGCTCTGTCACGAGCCCAAGTTTTTAGGTGGTTTAAAGCATTTTCAGACGGCCGGGAATCAGTTGCGGACGATCCAGGCCCTGGAAGACAGTTAAAGTCAAAAAGCGACGACAATGTTAAGCTAATCAGAAACTTGATACGATAAGACTGGTGATTAACTGTCAGAATGATTGCAGAACAATTGAATTTGAACCATACCACAGTCCATCATATTTTGACAAACGAATTGAACATGAAAAAATTTTGTGTAAAATTGATCACAAAAACCTCACTGTTAAACAGAAAAACAACGTGTGCCGCGATCTTCTATGGCGAATTAAAACTGATCCTGATTTTCTAAAACATGTTATTTTTGTTGATTAATCATAAATATTTGAGTACGACCAAGAAACAAAATGCCAGAGCAACGAATGGAACACTTCATACTCACCACGTCTCAAAAACCAAAATATGCAAATAAAAGATCAAAACCATGCTAATTTTTTCCTTCGATAGCAATGACATTGTCCATAAGGAGTTTTTGCCTACAGGACAGACCGTAAATCAATATGTTGACCGAGAAATTCTTGAAAGACTGCGGAAAAGCGTTACCCGCTCAGACCAGCCATCAAAGACATCTGCATGCCGCATCAAGACAATTCACCTTGTCACCCTGCACTCTCAATTAATGAGTTTTTCGCAAACAAAAATATTGCCGTAGTGCTGTAGTTCCTCAACCACCTTATTCACCTGATACGAGTCCCTGCGACGTTTCCTTGTTCACAACTTTAAAAAAACACCTCAAAGGACACCATTTTGGAACAGTAGAAAATATTTTTAAAATGTAACTGACCATCTGAATAATATTCCGGTTTCTGAGTTAAACACTGCTATAGCAAAACCGTTTGAAGCGTTTTGTGGCTTCCTGAGGAAACTATTTCGAAGGTGATAGAGTCCATGTACAATTGGATTGTAAATAAAACGATTTTGTGAACCAGGCTCATTACTTTATTTGCTGACCTCGTATATTGTTTTTATTAAATTTCCACTGACTCTTAAGTCCTTCTACGATTTTTCAATCGCTTCCCCAAAACGAAGAATCTAAGATTTAGCCTTCAAAAACAACATTCAGGAGGCAGCTGTTTAATTCCAGACTCTCCAGTCACTTATATAGTTCAGTTATTTATGTTATTTATAACATTAATGTTATATATGTTATTTTCTATATCATGAATCTAATAATCTAGCCTCCTCCCAGGGGATTTCGATATCATACAAAAAAGCTTTTAATAAAAAAAAATTATAAACACATCTGTAAAAATAACAAAAAAAATAGCTAAAATTAATGATTCAAGAACCAATCACGAATATGGAACAGACCAATAAGTGTTTTTTTTAATAATTTTATTATAAAACCTCACCTACCGGTAAGATAGGAAAACATTTAGCTCAAGTTTGCTAAAATGAAATAACATCTAAGTAATATTAATATTTAACTGATAAATGTATCTATAAATCACTTTCCATTAGAGATAAGAGGTAAATAAATAACGTAAATCAGTTGAGATGTGGTAAACATCGATCCAGTTTCTAAGGTATACTAAATATAAAGATTTCTCTGTACAAGCTTCGTTTATTTGTGAGAAAGATCCTTGGTTATATGAAAATAAAATTACAAATGTAATGGCGTTTTTATATGTAATGAAAGTTTTATTTAGTATCGTATTCTAGCATATATATATATATGCTAGAATATAAACTATATTATATATTATATGAACTATACGAACACTGACAATAAACGATTCATTACAGAGTATTTATTCATACACGTCGATTGTATGATATTTATTAGTGGAGTCCCATTAATTTAGTACTTCAAGTTAATTTAAATTTAATTTTACGCCTGATGTAATTTAAACCTTACATGAATGAGGGTTGTATCTGACTGATTTGATATAAAATTTTCAACCGTGAATTGTAAAATAATACAAATTGAAACCGAATTTGGTCATAAAATCAGTACAAAATTTACACAGACTATTAAAAATTTTTACAATAATAATTGAAAATTAACATAAGGTATTTTAGGATCGATAATTTAATTGTGATTTAAAGTAATCTAACGTAAAAAATATTTGAATTATTCTGTAATACATTGCAGTTTATTTATTGGTTATTTTCGCAATCCATAATAATAATAATAATAAAATGACACCCAAATGTAATTCGACACGATTTGTTTACATTCCATGTCATTTGAATAATATAGAATCATCTTTGGGGTTAAAATAAAGATTTCTTAATCTTATAACCTTTTTAGTATTTCAAATAAATTCATCGAACATAAAATTAGAATTTGTAATAGAATTTAGAATGAATGATTATTTTTTCAGTTTTATTTTTTTTTAGTCTGCGTTTAAATATCTTTGAATATGGAAAGTTTATAAATTAATTGTTCATCAGAATTTGAATCTAAATTCAACATTTTAACCATAAACAAATTTACACGTATAAATAATATTTAAAATTCAAAGAGAAAATTAATTATAGTAAATATACATCATACAGCAGTTTTCGCAGTTTTTTTTGAAGTGCCGTTCTACCGTAGACATTGGACTTATCCGCTAATATCTCTTTTATTTCGAAGTGATCCCTTCTAATTTTTAGTACTTAATTTAATTTAATTTATAAACTATTATCATAAATAGAATAACAATTAATTAACATTATATAAAATCTCCTGTAAATTGGGTCTTTTATAAATAAATTATTTCTAATCTGAGTAATAATTTTTTTTTTTATATTTTGAAAAAAATACTATGTAACATTACATGTGGAAATATAAAACATATGAATAATAATTTTCTCAACCTATTCATAAGGCTGTACCGTGTTTACATTTAGTGGTCAGTTAATTTCTTCATTATATTTTTTTGAACTTATATTCATGAATCCCATTTATTGTATATCTTTTGTTTCCAATATTGGAAGCACAGTTGGAGAGATTTACTACGTAACTGTAAATAATTATTTGAAAAGCAAAATAATACTTTTCCCGCTTTACATTTTTTTTTTTTAAACATGCATGCATTTTAAATAAATATATATATATCTTATTACTTTGTTATAAATCTTTTTATAGAGTCCTTTTACACTTATGCTTTATGTAATATTTAAATAATATTATTATTTTGACGCCTATTTTTAACATTTATATGTTATAGCACGTTGTCTGCTAGTAATTTCTTTTTTCAACTAGAAATAAATTGGAAATATTCCGACATTCATTCACAGTATGAATGAATGAATATTCATTAACAGGATGAATATTCAAAATATTTCGCATTCGAAATATTTTGAAGAAACTAAAGTATACAATTTTTTGTTATCAAAGAGCGAAAATGAATCTTTAGTGGTCATTAGTCCGGTGGAGAATGATACCGTATGAAAAGATACCCTTGTCTGACCAGGATTCGAATTCAAATCCTATTTTCTTACCAAAAATTCTTTTTAAACTCTATAAGAATTAATTCTGAGGATCAACTGTTAAAAAAATGTGATCTGAGCAAATGCTTATGTTTTACTCTTATTTTTTCTAGTATATAATTTAGTTTTACATTAGCTACTGCAGTACATTTTTTAAAACGTGTTTTGTTTGCCATAACTTAAAACCAAGATCAAAATTTAAATTACTGCATTTTTTACAATGCAATTAATTAATATTATAGGAATTATATCAGTTCGTTTAAGTTATCTCCGGGACAATTAATCCAAACTGTACGCAATTTACATTGTTTTTTTTAAGCAAAATGAAAGGAATCAGTGATACAAAAATTATAGATGTATAAAAGATTTTAAATGGAATTTTATTTTTTTAAATTTCTAAAGTAGAACATCCATAAAATATAAGTAAAAAATTTTCTTGGGATTTAAAGCAATAAAATACCTGAATGAAATTGATTGCTCTTCTATTTATTCTATTGTATTTTTAAATTGCTGTTAGACTTTATTCTTCCTTCTTAGTATTTTTATTACTTATATAATTTCACTATATTTTAATTACTTTAAAAAGTGTTAAATTTAAAAATTAATAATTACTTACTTTAATATATTTATTCTTTCAGTTAATTTTTTATTTATTTATGGTTGCATTAAACAAAATAATTCTTGTCACAGTGAATATTAATCGTAATGCATTGTTATTTATCTTTATGCCCAGGAAGTCTGTACCTCCTTTCTTTAACGGTTGGCTTTATGGTCGATACAATAATTAAGTGCTGATAAAGTGATTTATTAGATATTACACAATCTGTAAGTTATAATCATCCAGGTTCAGTGACGAAGTGAGTTATTTATTCAGCTTGCTCTAGAGTTCCGGCTCTCTTCTTATAATTCTATTAAAAAGGTCTTATAATTCTATTTAAGGTTAAAACTGTCATTTTAATTTTATTAAGCTTTTAAGATTTAATAAATAATTTTGAAACGTTTAAAAATTAATTAAATTTAATTTCAGATTTAAAAAAATCTACTTTCAAAATACTTAAATACAAAAATATACACAATTGTTAGTATTTCAAAATTAAAAACACTTTTTTTCTTAATGTGGGCTATTTTTTATATGTACAAAATTCATTCTTTGTTAACTGAATATTAGCAAAAAATGATTTTTTCTAGTAATAATTTTCTTTGCTAACCGCAGCAATGAGTGGAATGTATGTTAGAATAATTAATATTAACATGAGTAATAGCAATTACACAAAGACATTCCTACTCTGAACTACGAAAAATCTCATTTAAACCTATGAATATAGGAATCTTTAAAGATTATTTCCATCAAAGAAATATGCCTGTGTAATTTAGTAGGAAGATCATGAGATACTAAAAAGAAGTTCATCCCTCCCAAACTCACTCACACAAACACCTTCTCTTTCTCTAGTTGATAATTTTTTGCATCATTAAGAAAATATTCTTTGAGTTTTATGTTTTTAATGAATTATAATGTAACTGAAAGGTTCAGTACCACTAGAAACAGGTTGCACTTTTCGTAAATCAGAAAATAGCCAACTCCCTTACGTATAGTTTTTTAACTTTTTTCAGTTATAAGAAACGAGAACTGCGTTTACTGGAAAAAAAACACGTATTTTAGATTTAGGTTTTATTTAAACCCGACAAGTTATTGTGTTATTAATAATACCAGTTAATAATAACCTTTTTTTATTAACAATAATAACAGAAGATAAAATAACTTTGCTAACATCGGTATCCATTCTGTAGAAATTCCACAAGAAGCATTCGTTTAGAAAACTAAACAACAATTAAAAGTTTTTGTTCTTTAGTAAATTGCAGCCAAAATTTTAATATTGTCTCATAAGTGAATCTAGATAAATGGGAATATTATTTTATCCTTTTACTCCTTTGGATGAATCAAGAATTACTATGAATTATTTCATCACAGATATTTGCAAATTTTGTATGTGGAAATTTGTACCGTATGAAAAATGTCATGCCTGACAAAGATTCGAATCCGAGACCTCCAAATAAATGGCCGAGACACTCTCACTTCGCCATAAAGATTGGAGGATTTAGTATAATTTGTATTTATTAATTAAAAATAATTATTTGATAATAATCAAATAAATATACCGGTGTAATGTAATAGGAACATCCTGAAATACTCAAAGCAATTTAAATACATGTTATATTACATCACTAACACATACTTGAACCTATTAAGATTCTAACTTTCTTAAATAGTACATTATATCTAAAATTAAAGCTTGATTGATTAGTACAAAAATATGTATATATGAAATTAAATATGATGTTATAATATTTGAGGGTGAAAATTACTTATACTGCAGCATAATTTTAATTAGTTAAAAACATAAATGTTTTTTTTAAATATATATCTGAAAAACGTAAATATTATAACATATATATATATACAAGATATAGATACAAGAAATTAGTTGAACTGTAAAATGATCCACAAAACACTCAAAGTATATTTTTCGGCATAATTTCATGATATCGGTCAAGAGTTTTATAATTTATGACAACATATTCACCGTTAAAAATTAAATACCACTTTAACCAGCTCTATTTTTCCAACTTTAAATAATATCACCTTGAAAGTCGTTACATTATAATAAGAATTACAATTATCATAACTGAGCAATTGTCACTAAAATTTATTTATAATGGAAGACCAAAAAAGGAATCTAGCTCCATTGCTGTTTATCATACTTATTTCTGACTTGTCAAAACAATTTTTTTTTTGACGTTGTATCTTTTTATGCAGAACATTTTAGAGCACTGTATTACAAATACTGTAATGTTTATACAACATGTAGGCAATATCTGTAGAATAAGCGTTGAACGAAATTAAAAAACATAATTAACATGGTACCTTTACAATCAAAAAATATACATGTTTATAACATTTCATAAATTTCACAACTTGAAACTAATAAGTATGTCTTTCACTTGTTTTCAGGAGGCTTACCTGGAAGATAAACATAAAGAAGAAAGGGAAGGTCTTATCTACGAATATGACATAAAATTTTATACTATATACAAAACAATTCAGTATATCTTTGTAGTCAAAAATGTACTGAAACTTGTAAGAAATATTTCACAGAATTCTATTATACATTAATCAAGTTAGAGCAACTGTGTGATATTTTTGAGATCCCGATCAAAACTAGTCATTGATTCATCAACAACAGATCTTGATATATACCCGAACACCCTCAGACATGAATACCCCACAACATACGAAGTGAGTCAGCTTAAAAATTTTAGTACCACAAACAACAAACTTGAAAACTATATAAAAACAAAAGCTGCAAATTTTCTTCTTGAAAATTATATATCTAAGCCTAAATTACGACGTCTAATGGATTGTTTTAGTAATTATACAACCACAAATTTACTGATACATGAGAGATAACAATGAGTATCAAATTGTCATCCACCACATAATAAATTTATTTTATTTTTTTCTAAACAGGTTTTAGAATACTTTGTGTTGTAAGAAAAAAAAAAAAGTTATAGTATAGTTTTTTACACAGTCCTAATGCCAACGCTGATAAATCCAATCACTAGCCTATACATATACGTTGGTGAGTTCTAAACGTGAAGAGTAGACAACCCAATAACATTATGATTCTTTGTAAATGAAAAACCTATAGAAGTGTTTTAAAAGGATTTTCTTCGGTCAATTAACGGAAAAACGACATGAAATTGGATGAAGATATTGGCTAAGCCAGTATAAAGAAAAAGGCATAAACATTTTCTTTTTTTAATATGAAATATTTTATTGTTTAAATAACCAAAATATTTTTCTTGTATTAATGAGTTACTACAGTAAAGGATGAACTTTGATTTGGTTTTTAATATGACTATTGAAACGTATTTTTACATCGTTATAACACGAACTCTTTTCTTTTTTTATTAACCACTTAAAGTAAAATTAATTTCTAATTTCACTATATTTAAAATTAAAATACTGAATACAGTTTTATTTGATGTTATGTAGTTCAGATCTATTGGGTAGAGCGTTGGTATCTTTGTGTATTTAAAGAAGGTATTTTTCATATTTCCTGTTAGAGAATAACACTCGCATACGAAGAAAAACCCAACACAGACATACACACTTAAATTTTAGTCTAGTTTGTACAATACATGTAAAACTCTTGAATATTAATTTCATATTTGACAAGTTTGCCTTTCTGTTCCTATAAATTTTTATACATTTATAAATTCTTAACAATACACAGGTGGCTACACAAAGCAGAAGTGAAGTTATATTTCTACAAGGCTCGATGCAAGTTTTCAAGTTTTTCAAAATTAAAAAAGTTTTGTATTAAGCACATTACTCTATAACCGACAAGTTAGATTAGATTTAAACTTGTTTCTTTCCTTACCGTTGGGTTAGAAATATGATTGTACTTTTTACACGTATCGTATAATATTAATCTTTTTCAACATGATTATTTTACGCTATCAATAATGAATATTAATGATATCATTACTCATATCAAGGCAATAAGAATTTATTACATTATAACTTTCGTGCTTAATAGAGTACAAAATAATATCCGAAAGAAATAAATATATATGATTAACAAACCAGTAAGTAATTGATTTCCTATTTATAGATAAGCCTTATGTCAGGTACTAAAAGGAACAAATATACCGTAGTTATAGAATTTAGATCATCAGATGCATTAATCGTATTCACTTATTAAATGCAAATAGAGATTCTATATTTTTGAAACAGAATTCATGGAATTCAACGAAATATATTTCAATTGAATATATTCATGTTTCTAATAGGATAGATCAAATGGAATTGGCACGAAAATAATTGAAATCATTTCATTTATTAAAGCATTACATAGGCTATATTATATATTATTATAGGCTAAATAATATTCAACAAAATTTGACACTATACTTACAAAATCATATCAATAGATTAACATACTGATAATATTATATTCAATTCAATTTGTGAATGAATGGCGGTTATTATTTTTTTGTATGTCCCCAACACAGACAAGTATTTCACTAAATATGTATGAAATACAAGGAATAAATTCCTGTTCATATGAAAACTATGTTACCTTATTTTATTTGGGAAACGTACAGTGTACCAGATACTTTACATACAAGAAAATATTAGTATTTAACCAAATTATATTCACTAAAGACGTATTACCATTCTATGTAGATTATTCTAGAAGGGTTGCAGCGAACTCATACGATTTAAATTTGAACTTAAAGAAATTAGCAACGCCAGAAAACTTATCTCAGAATAGTCTGTTTTCATTAGTTCCATTACAAGTAATAACGCAATTTTTAATTTTAGGATCTGTAACTCAAGGGAGTTTATATAAATAAAGAAATGTCAAAAACAGAGATTTTTACGGATAGATAACATTAAAAAAATAATAAGTTTGAAAAATTGTTTTGTTCACTAATGCTAATTAATTACTTTATGATAATAGAAATTGAAAAGACAAAATAAGTCTTTCAATATAATATTTTAACAATGAATATTACAAACAATCGTATTGTTAAACGAATAATTATTATCTTTATAAACTTTATCATAAAAGATGTACTCGTTTTAAAACATCTTACTACCTTTTTGAATTGTTCATTGATAAGTTGAAACAGGCTGATGAAGTTTTTTTTTTTTATAAAAACATTCTAAGAAGATAAATGTTCTACCGTGATAGGTTATTGCACAAGAACATTTATTTTTTAGAAATATACAACCCATCTTAAGTTCATTTCTCTTGTCTTCATTTCAATTTCGGCTATGTATCCTGAATCTGACATTATAACATTTATCATAAAGACCTTCCTTTCAAGATTAATTCAATTTTCTGCATTTTCTTTGATTACTATTTTTACTAACACTTTTATTTGTGTTAGTAATATAATATTTTTAGAAAAGTTAAGTAAGCATTTCTTAATTAACAATTATACTAAAATTAATTTTATGCAATATTTTTAGAAACAAAATTAATCCTAGTCAATAAAAAAAAATTATATTGTTTATATAGGTCAACCACTTTAGATCAAAACAAAAAAATTAACCATATTAAATATTTATGTATATGTATCTAATATCCTTTCAAAGATTGTAGTTTATTTTTGTCACATAAAAAATTTTTGAAACTTATATTTTTATAATCCAAGTTAGATTGCTCCTACCATATGAACTAACACAGTTCGTGGCGGGTCATGCAGGCTGCCGATCATACCTGCATCGATTTAGAATTGACCGAACTAACACCTGCCTGGAATGTGAAGAGGAGGAGACCCCCTTACACGGCTTCTTTGTATGCCCTAAATTTGCTAATACACGAAATTTGCATCTCACGAAATGAAATTTTTTTTTCCGGACCTTTTTTAACCACCCAGAGGTAACCGGTAATCGCCTAGAAGATGCTGTCTCGGTCGGCCCTGAGTGACGTAGCTGTAGATTAATCTACCCTGTGCATACAGCTAACATCGCTGTCCTGCCCGACAGGGTCCTTCCTGCTTCATTGAGACATCATGACCACTGCTTCTGGTTGCCACGACGCCTCTCTCCAGAAACGCTACCCTTCCCATTCCTATGCCCTAATCAGGGTCCGGGTATGGACCCAGGGGGGTATGCATACCCCCCCGAATCATGCGCCCGCCTCACATACCTTGAGGGTTCTCAATGATTCATCCGAGCGCCTCAATCCAACCACTCTTGCGTGTGGATGGATTAGAAACGTCCTCAGCATTGAAGCTACCTCCCTTGATCCTACACGTATCCACGATTCGACCCATAGCGACCTCATTCTTTTCGCGTCTTTTTTTTTACACACTCATTTATACATTTATTCCCCAGGCAATAATAACCAATTGGCCTACTCCTAGTATTTCTAGGTGTCTAACCGGTCACAATGGGCATAAAACCCTACAGAGCAGTAACAGAAAATATAAAATAATTAAGTGACAAAGACTTCACTGAGCAATAGCGCTCACATGTCAAAGAATCAAAACGATTTACGGTATTGGCATACTAATTGAAAGAACTGGTTAAAAGGCCAACAAGTCCTTTATAAACAATTGATATAGCAGAAAGTCCATACTTAATGGAGGTAAATAAAAGACGGCCCGTGGAAAACACTTCAATAGACATTTCCTAACCTAACATAAACAATATAAAATACACACATAGAAAATCATTATTTACATCATTTACAAGAAAAACAAAAGACCTAACACTACTTAAATGCGAGTCCAAAAGAGGACTCTTGGGTAACCCATTGCTCACAGACAGACCGGCCTCAACAAGAGGGATAACAATAAGTATAAGCAAGGAGAACACCAACAGTGTTGGGTTCTATCAGATCCAGATTAAAAAAAAAGAAACATTACAAAATACACTGCCTAAATAGATATAAAAAAACACATCATGAAAAATTAAAAAAAGACAGATTACAGTAAAATTCTTAATAAGACAAAGTAAAAAGAACAAAAATAACCGTGGTGCTTTGCCCGGTACCAAGTTTCCACGATGGTCTTAATTAACTCAACAAAACAGCTACAATAACGATAGAAACAGCTGTCACGGCCACTTGAAACATCTTAAAAACAACATACATAGATATTACATCTTAAAGTAACCTAACAAAATAAATCATTAAACGTCGAGAAATGGGAGTAACAACAACAATAGCTGCGATAGTCGTGATTAAATCGCCTTGAACCTGTGATCCTCACCGCCAATATTGTCCGCTAGTCCTTTCAGTCAGAGCCCCATTCCATCATTTCTTCCAGCTTGGTCTTTAGGATGCCCGTAATCAACCTGAACACCTCCTTCCAGTGTTGTTGTCCCCGGAGCATATGGAGCCAACTGTGTTCTCTGGCGTCAGCCAATCCTTGTAGTCGCCGACGACTCACCCATCTTTCACATCTGTAAAACGAGGATGGGCAGACGGAATCAAACACGTACGTTTCGCCCTGACGAAACGCAAAGGATACTTCTGCAGGAGGAGGCAGATTGAAGGATGATGGAAGTCTATACCAAAACTGTCATGCGAATGTTAAATGTTTATGAAGAGACCCGAAACAGAGCACGGCGCCGGAGGGCGCGTGTGATGGCTCTCGACTCTCGACTCAGTTTTTAGAGGGCCCCCCGTCCATGTAAGAGTTGTCTGAGTGCAAACAGGCTGAGAGATTAAGATGCAACTGATGGTGACCATAGAAGTAAAAGATTAAGTATCTGTCCTGCCTCATGGAGAATGGGTTATATTTTGGATGAGACGGTAATGTGATGATATTTTCACTTTAATATATTTTGTATGTAGATGTATTTATTCTTTTCATAGTTGCTATGTTTTTAATATGATCTTGCTGTGCTTTGTTTTGTGACTTTGAGATGTCTCCTGTACAATTTTGATATCTCTGTTGTGTATATGATTGATCTGATTGACATGTTCCTTTGATGTATTATGTTGATGTATTATGCTAGTGTATTATGTTATTTTGATGTATAATATTATCTAGTTTTCTTTCCGGAAACTTGATGTGATCTGTCTGGATGATCGTTGGATTTTGTATATATGAAGATATCATAAGGGGCTGATTTGATTTTATTTGATATGCTTTGATGTATTATCTGCAATTATGTTCTTTGCTCATACGGTGTTTGATGTGAACTAGTCTGAGTTTTTCTTTGTTAGATTTGTTGTAAATATGTTTTGTTTGATCATGATTCGTATTGTCTGTCATTGGATGCGTTTTCTGGGCGTAACGTCTGGACGATGATGTATTGCATTTTGGTGTATGAATGTGTGATTGGGTGGATCATCCTCCTTCTAGAAGTAATGCTCTTTAAGCAATTCCAGGAAGGGCGGATAGCTAAGGGTGTAGGTTTAGTCGGTAATGCGCAGGTACACATACGCATTTAAAAAATCTTGCAGAACCTTTAGCCATATGGCATCTGTAAAATGGATTCTACACCTCCACAAAAAAAAAGAAAACAAAAATTGTCATCAAAATATTTGTGACAATTTTTGTTGATATAATTTTACTATAAAAGCTACAAGATAACAGCTTTATCTCGGTAACAGTTCAGTGACACGGTAATTTTCTAATATATGTAATAATATTAGATACTTTCTATTAAATTCTGATGAAGAATCGTAAAAATATAATTACGAAAATATATATAACATACAAAGAAAATACATATCAACTAATAAGTTGATGTAAGGATTTCGATAAAAAGAAATTTAATCAATTTTATTGGGCTAGCTGAGGTTAATAAATTTAATGAAATTCAAAAGTAAAAATTTCATTAATATGATGTTTTTAATTTACTAATATTAATAAGTTGAACAGTACAGTAAACATAATAACGTTTATAAAACTCAACAAAATACAAATGCGTGGGTGTGTGCTTACAGTAGTAATATTCTTTCTAATTAAATAAATGGATGCAAATATTTTTGAAATCCTTATCTTAAAACACGTTACACAAAACTTTTTTATAGAATTAATATTACTTTCAAAACTGAAAGCCGGTTTAATTAAAACATAAAATAAAATAAAATATAAAAAAATTTAAGAAAAAAAATTTTTAGGGCTCTAACATTCTTTTACATCAACTTGTTTTATACCAATATTTAGATTCGAACTTAGCTATTGGTTCATTTAAGACTTTATACAATAATTTTATGTGTATTTTTTGATTGTTACAGGCTAAAAGAAAAAGTAAAATAATTACGACGAATATTATTATTATTTATTTACATATTAACAACAACAGGTTTACGCCTTCTGACAGTTGGATTAATGAATGTTTTAGCGTGTGAAAAATGTCATGTCTGACCTGGATTTGAATCTGGGACCTCTGAATGAAAGGCTGAGACGCTACCACTCCACCACAGAGATCAGAAAATAAAAATAATAATAATTATTATTATACAACTCAATTAAATACAGGTTTCTTAAATTCTAATTATACCATTTTTTAAATCTTTATTTTGAAATAAATATATAAGACTCCAATATAAAATATAAAAATTATTGTAAAGTAATAAGGTTTGTATATTTTAGAAAAAAAAAAATATATATATATATATATAATTATTTTAATGTGAAAAACTTGTAAAAACATGTTACGAAAAAAAATGTTTAACGAAAAAAGACCAGTAAAATGTACGGTGTAATTTTAATAGTTATTATTTTTTTTTTGTTTTACTTTTATTATCGACCTAGTATTGTACTACGAGTACAAAAATAAGGTGATGAAAAAAATTATTTAGTAAAGATATGAAATGGAATAAAAGTATTCGTAAAAACCAAGAAATATTATTTTTTTTTTATAAACAGAATTTAAAAAACAAATTCATTCTAAAATTTCTTAAAAACATGAGAATTTTCAAACCGTTAATGAGGAAGCTCTTTTCTCCTTAGTTAAATTTTCTGAAGGAAGTTTTAGATCAGAATATGGTATGAAATTAGATGCGTAATATGAAGAACTGATGACCACAAGCAGAGACTTTGACTGAAAAGTTCAGATCAATTTTAAATTGGATTTTTTATGCAATTAAAAATCTGTCTGCCATACATCTTCTAATTGTTTTAACTTTGTATAGCAATAACTTTTATTTTTAAGAGAATGGGCGATTTATAATGCGTAAAATTGTGATATTTTTGAGCTCCTTTGCTAAAAAAAAGATGTTTCATTGTAATATGAAATTTCCAGGTAATCTGAAAATTAGAAAATCTTATTTACGGTAAATTGATTTTAGCTTTGAATTAATTTTGATATAATAATTTTATTAAAATATAAATTATAGCATAATAATTTTATTATCACTGATGGCACGGTACAGGTCAGTTCTCTTACACTAGTGATTATGAGTTAAATTAATTTAATAACCAATAATAAAATCTTTATAGCTCAAGAAAAAGTACTGGCTAATGTAACGGAACTGAAAGTGAACAGGCTTGTTTTGTTGACAAAATTTTTTAAAGGTTATTTGATCAATAAAATTAAATACAATATCAGTAAATCAGTAACTTTAAGATCGCTGTTTGAGTTATAAGAAATTCAATACGTAGCAGAATATCTCATATTCTTCTAATAACGTATTTTGTATGATTTTACTGATATCAGGTAAAACTTTCTTGATGGCAGGTAAGCAATAGCAAGTGACTATTATGATTTTAATTCTGACTGTTTTTAAGACCCCCTTCAAAATCTCCCTTGTTGGATATTGTGTATACTACTCGATTTAACATCTTTATGTACAGATTTCATATTACATACTAAATTTTTGAAAATAATATAATAAAATGCTAAACACAAATTATGAACCGAATAAAATATGAAAATCTATGATATAAATGTAAAATTTTGTGGCGGGTTCTGTCTGTCCGTTTACAACAACATCACACGAGAACCAACCGACCGATTACTTTCAAACTTTCAGGATACATTTGTGTTATTCCAGGGAAGTTTTTAAGCCATAGATCAAGGCGCTAGCCCTCTTGGGAGTAAAGTTGTACATTTTTTCTCTTCAAAAAATCTGTGAAATTTAGTTACTAGAGTTACTACTATTCTGTCTTTTCTAATTTAGTATTTGTTAACTTTGTACACTTTGATTGTTATTTTCAGTATTATTCTCGCAACCATGAGGTTAACGAACACAGTGAGGGTCCAGGGAGTAGAGCGTCCTAACTAAACAATATAAATTTAGTGTAATATAAATTAAGATTACCTTTATTTATTTTGGGAGTGGTTTCAATTTTACTAATATATATGTGTACAAATATAATAATTTAATTTATATTATAATAATTTTTAATTATTTAAGGATATTATAAACCTATGAGAAAATTACTCTTAATATGAAGGAAAAGCTGATTTTTAATCACGTTTAATTTGCTGTTTAAGTAAAGAAAGATAATTAAAATTTTACCTAAAGTTTTCAGTGAATTACATTTAAAACCATTTTTTTTTTTATTGATAACGTTAAAACTCAATAATTTCTACAAAAAGTAAAAATTGTAAGCAGCTAATTAGCGTATAACTTATATTTCATTTTGTAACTGAAAGCACAAAGTAATGTTTTAACAAAAACGATACCGATTTTAAATTAAACAACTGAACATTTCCATTGTGTTTATTTTTTTAGAATTAACATTGATGGAAATAAAAAACCTTTTATGAAGTAGTAAATTGTGTCACTATATGTTTTTGTTAATTTACTTGAAAGGAGCGTATATATTTTATTTATTTGAAAAAGACATTTTTTCTTTATTAAGTTCATTTAACCGTAACACTGTTGATTGAACAATGTGATAGCGTTAATTAGAAATTTTTTTACGAAAAATTGTTGAATAAAAGAGTTCGTGTGATTTAGGATCGTTGGAATGCGTAAAAGCTATGAAGAAAATTTGTCTTGGTTATCCAGTTCTACACAATTTTACTTCAATAATATTTTAATTATATTTGAATTTTTCTTACAACTTAAAATAATATTTTTGTATTTCATTTTGTTGGTTTTGTTTTTTAAATCTAAGAACTACATTTCATTGTACAGTAGATTTGAGATAGAGTTAAGCCAGTGTTTATAAAAATTATTTTTATCATTAAATCTTAAAATATTTGAATTTCACTATGATAACCTGGGACATACCTATTGTCGTTTGCTTTTTACTTCCATATAAATTTCTATTTTGGGGTATTATAGTGCCATTCATGTGGTGTTATTGGTATTTACAATGCCATTCATACCTTGAGAACAGCATCCACTGCGGTTAAAGAATATATTTTATTGCGCTCCGAATTCCACGAACGAAAAGTAAAGCAGGACTGGAAAGTTGAATCGTATATGGTCTGATGAAATTATAAAAATATATTAGGAAATTAGATAGGACACATCGAGTAGACACTTGATTATGAGATTCATGAACTGATACCTTTTACAATATAAAACGACTATAATTATCTTAAATTACATTACTGTTAGAATTACCAATCGTCCGACTAACGAGTTCAGACTACAAAATGTAATCCCTCAGTAGGGTTTTAAGAGCTGAAGTAGCAAGATCTTGAGCTATTGACGGAAAATAATTGTACATTGGGATGACCCGCATTACGAGAAGATATCTGTTATTTCATTACTTTTGAAGATCGACTTTTATAAAGATGATTAACTTTTTTTTTGAGTTCTTGCTTTAATGACAACTCAAAATTGCACCCCATTCGTCGAAATTTATTTTCTATTGCTATGCTGCCAGATTATTAATCAATCTAAAATTAGGTCCAATATTTAGGAAAAAGATGGCCCTTGTTGTGCCTGTCAAAATGATATTTTTAACTCCAAAAAGGTTAAATAGCATTAAAAATCATCTTCCTTATGCTGAATGTTATTGTTATGGTGTACGATCAGCTAGCTAGCTGGTTTAGCGAGAGTGTTGGAAACATCAGGTGACCAACTCGGTTCTTTTTTAAATATTTATAATAACTTGATCAATAATGATTTTATTTTACTTTTTTCAGACAACTGTAAATTTATATTCATATATATATATATATGAAACAAGATTTTTCAAGAAAATACTAAACACAATTTCACAAGAGAGGGATTTCAATCACTTTTACCCTACGTGTAAGTGACAACTGCTTAAGAGAACTTAAAAAATGTATTATAATGCCTATTGTGGCGTAATTATTTCTTCCAAGGGGGTCAGTGAATTGAGAACTATTGATTTGTGAAAGAATGTTTTGAAAATTAGATTAAAAACTAAAAAACTTGAAAAAAATTTTAATTTAAACTAAATATTTGTGACGAATTTATCACGTATAAATTCGTATTTAAAAAGAACTAATAATCAATAAATTTTTTATATTTATAACTAATCACTATAAAACATTCTATACTAACAAAAAAAAAAAGAAGTTAATAAGATTAGTTATTGTTAAGAACCAATCATTTGTAAAAATAGATTATTTTAAAATAAATTCTCAATGCATAAATTGGAACCAAACCTTTTGTATTCAGTTTCAAATAGCAAATATTTAAAATTTTATAAATGAAGAAATCTTGATCTCTGACGATTTTCAAAACCTAAAAAAAGTTTTTTTAGCTCATTCATTTTTCAAAGTTCATACTTCTCGTAAAATATACGTAAAATCATCGTGACAATTTAAGAAAAAGGTTTGTAAGGTCTTTAAAACGAATACGAAATCCTGAATGGCAGATTCATTACAATTATCCAAAAGAACATGAAAAAATCACAAAAAACGTTTTGCTAGATGTTTTCGAGGTGACTGAAAAAGACTAAGAAATAAGAATTGTGAAACTTAAAATCACAAAACCAGGTATAAAAATCATGCGAGGGTTAAAAATGATATTAATGATGTTAGGTTTTGTGTAGTTGCTTATAACATTTTTTACACCAAAAAATAATATTTTAATTAACTGAGAAAAAAAAAAGTATATATATTTTTATTTTTATACGTTTTTATTTTTATATTATATTAATAAATAAAACTTAATACGAGAGTAATTTGTTTAATATCGAAAGCGGTTTTACGTAAATGATCGATTAAAATACTCGTAGAATTAAAACTCACCACATAGAAAGAGTTGTTAAAAAAATTTTTTTATAACTTTAAAATCTTTTTGAATTGTTTTTTTCAAAATTTCTCTAGACCGACGTTATTTAAGATACCGATTATAAACATTGAACTTTGTACATGTAAAATTTCAATATAAGATTTATTAAAAGCGTTACTTATTGAATATACTCAAGATATCGAATGAACGATGACTTTTGGGATCCATCATTTTAAAAATTACATCGTTTTTTTTTTTAATTTTCAAACTTGCTGAAACTTAATTTGTTTTTAGAATATGATCCAGAAATAGGAAATAAATTAAGGTAAGTTGTTTGACAAAAATTGATTCATTAAAATAATCTAACAACTTCAAAATGCTTATTCTTAGCTGAAAATTAATAATAGTTCTAAAATTAATTTTAGTCGTTATGTTGATCTATCAAATATGAACAAATAAATTTTAAACTGAAATCTAATCAAAATGGATTTACTTTAAAAACAAAACCTGGAGTTTTTTTTTATTCCGTTCTGTCAAACGGCGATTATTACTCTTTTAAAAAGCTATGACCGTCTTCTAGCACTGTGAGCTCCTCTATACGAGCCCAGAGACAACGTATTCGTTGTCTCTGGGTTCGTATTTGAAACTTTGTGTTTTGGTAGCAAAAGGCAAAATCGTTCAAAAACAAAAATGAAAATAAAATTGGATAATAAATTTCCTAATCTTTAATTAACGCAATTTATTCTTTTAAAAAAATTAAACTTGCAGTGTTATTTGAAAAAACTACTCGTATTTAAGGTAATTTTGGTTAATTAAAAATTTAACTAATCGCTTAACTTCGGAGACTCTTTGGATTTTGGTTCTGCTAATGTTAAGAATATTTTCCGATAAATATGTTTTTTTGAGAAATCTCTTAAATGAAATTTTGTGGCATTTTAAATAAATTGCATCGCGTTCGATTTGAAGGAAGATCTCCGTATAGTATCTTATACCGTTTATAGTGTTGAGATGATCTGGTTCATGTAAACAACTGACGAATTTATAGCTGTATAGATAGATTTTTAGCTGCTGGGAATAGAAGTTTTGCTGAATCTTTTCTTCTTCTGTTCGGAGTATATAGTTAAAGATGAAAAGTAATAGAAAAACTACATAAAATATACCGGTAATTAATAATATTACATGAATTATGCTTTATATAGCTGCTGATTATAATGTAAATTAACAGGCAAATTTAAATAGAATAGAGTGAAATAAGTGTACTTTAAAGAGTTCTTGTTTCTACTTAAATTCGCACACAATTAACTCCTCATTTAATAAAAAATAATTTCCTAATTTTCCAAAAAAAATATTTTACTAACTTTACCTTTATCATTATCTTGTAACTAAGTTTTTTTTTTACAAATTTATCACTACCTCACTCCATATTTCGTCGTACTCATCAGATATCAACATCACTTGAGCAATGAGTAGCTTGAGTATGAGCAAACTCAAACTACAATAATCATGAGGACTACAATAAACTAAAAATTCACATGAGGATTGAACTCCTCACGAATAATGTCTTGTCTTTTTATATTCAACCAAGTTGATTTCATTAGAGTTCAGAGTTCATTTCTTTATTTTATTTGTTATTTTTTAAATAAAAAATTTTTTGGAGACACTTGACTCGGTCAAAATCTGAATTCAGTGGTACTCTTGTTAAAATGTTTTAAGTAATATGAATAAATTTGAAATTCAAAATATAATAATGTTACATAATTTTACATTACTTTAATGCTTTTACAATATTTTCTTCATATAAAGAAACAGTTTTTTTTATGAGAATTTTTTATAATTACACTAACGGTACAACGTTTTTTTTAATTATTTTATTATTCATAATTTCCTTTTGAACAACATAACATAATGGATTCCATAATTATTTTCTACCTGATTTTTAATGTGTTTAAACTTTTATTGTTATAATTATAAATATAAATAAATCTAATTTAAATTTATAAATTAATTTAGAAACATACAATTTTATTATCAGTGATTAATATTATAGAATCTGATCTCTAATTGTATCCTTTATAAAATATATTTCTTAAAAATACAATTAGTCGTTTTATTACAATTTCCTTCACTCACTTTTCTTTCAAGAGCTAAAATCCATACTTTTTTATACAAGCTTTATATTAAGTAGCTTTCAATTATTTTTTTTTCATGTTGAACCTCTTTCGTTAAACTAACAGTATTTTTATAGATTTAAAAAAGATCAAACTCGAAAAAGACATTGTTTTTAAAAGTTATAATAATGAAATATGACGTTTTAGTTTGGCTAAAAGGAAAATATTTTAATAAAATAGGAAAGTTAAAGAAATTTTAAGTGAAATTATTGGGCTAAATAAAGTATATTAGTATGGAGACTTCTTTAAATGTGGTGACATAATTATTTATAAAAATTTGGCACTAGTCTAGTTCAATAAAAACCTTCAAGAGTTTTATATGCTTTTATTGTAAATAAAAATAAAAATATAACAAAGAGAAGAATAAATAAAACATGGAAAAAATTAAACAAGAATCTGATGAAAACAAACCTTGTATATGAGAATGAAAACAGGAGAAAATTAAAAATTGAAATTATAAAAAATTTTGAAATTTATTTTTAAGTTTTAATTCATAACAAAACTCATATAACAAAATAAAACAATTTCACATTTTGCGCTGAATAAAAAAATAATTTACACTGAAAATCCATAACTTATTAAAAGAAAAAGACAAGAACGCTAACAGCGGTGTGAAAAGTATATAAACAGAGTTGACAGAATATAGAAGGAGAAATAAAGAAGTAATTAGAGTTTTGTTTTCTTCATCAATGTATATATACGTAAATATTTATGTTTACAAATATTTATATTTTTTCTGTTCAACTTACTTGAACAGAAAAAAGTAGTTAAGACTTCTTTTTCAAATGTTAGGTTAAAATGTTTAAAAATTAAAATTGTTTCTGTGATCACAAAAACTGTTATCGATCAAACAAAATAGCATTATCGTAAAGTATAGTAGGTCAAAAATATTTGCACACTTATGTATTTTTATACTCGCCTATTCCTAAATAAAATACTGGAAAAAATAGCAAATATATATTTGTTTGTTTTTTTTTTTTTTATAAAAAGTTACCGACTGGCTGATAATTGTGGCCAATATCTACAACTTTTAAAACGTCAGCAGTTATATGTATTAAAAATATATTTACAGTTTTTTTATTTAGAAAAATATTATGTGCATCTTTATTTATTGACTTTTTTAAACCAAAAAGGGAAATTAGTCTGATTTAGCTAAGTCAAATATAATAATAAATAATATTAATTAGTTCTAATTACATTCATTTATAATTTTATTTAATTAATAATAATTAGTTAGATAAGGTTGATCATCATTATAAATAAAAAATTATTATATACACAATAAGACATTTTTATTCTAATATGAAAAGTAAAATAATAGTTGCCAATTAATTTATAAATTTCTTTGATCATATTGGCATTCCTTTTAAAACATTTGTTTTATCACAAACACGTTTAGAATATGTGTAATTTCTTTTCAAATACTAGACGGACCATTTTTTTGTATCGTGATATAAATAAATGAGAGAATAAAATAGTTCGTAAGTACAATCAGAAACGAATAAAACTGAAACTTTCAGGATCATGTAAATACGATACGTTATTAACGAATAGAAGTATAATACACTGTAAATACTAGTGATAAAGTTCCAGAAACGTTCGCACTACAAACAGACCATATTGCTGAGTGTATACTTTGACACTTGACTAAAGTAGAAAAAGAAAAAATTCAAATCGAGAAGACAATACGTGATGGCTAAGCAGTTATACACATTGCAAAGAGCGCAAACAACACTGTTTGCTTTAATTTTTGCAAATTATTAATCTGCTGCTGTACTACTGACTGCATTCCGTCTTACTGAGTCAAAAATAAGAATCAGTGGCTGATTATTTTTACGTGTAAAATAAAATTTTTTTCGAGGGCATTGTTACTTCGTTTTAACCTATCACACCCGTGCTTTTAAGCAACAACTTGGATTATTAAAAGAAGGTTTACTTAATTTGTTCAAGTCCTTAATCTTTTTATTTATTAAGAAATAATTTTAAAAATTAGCAGCTTTAGAACCACAGAAAAAAAAACAAATAAGTATCTCTGATATCAGATTCAATTTAGTTGTAGCCCTTTACTGATGAATTTACAAAATGATTTTTTTACTTTGTATGATTATTTTGTTTTGTCTAATTTAATTACAAAAGTTTGTTAATTGTACAGCTTAATATATTAATCTTGTAGATTTACATTTTGAAAATTAGCGATTAAATTATTTTTTATGTGCATCAAGATAATTATTGGTTAACCTCTTCGGTTTCGAATTTAATATTAAATATGAAATCATTATTTTATCCTAATTTTACAGAAACATGATAAAACACTGTAATTATCTTCATGTTTGTTTATAAATAGGTTATTCGTAAAGTAAACTCTAATTAAAATTTAACTTGGGTAGAATTCAACTTACTCAAAAGTTTCTCCTTTGTAAATCGCATTATGTAAATTGGACACCATATGTTGTTATATTTGTTGTAATTGTTGTGGTAACCATTAATTTTGATCAAAACAAAATTTTCAAGAAGAATAAAAGTGGTTTTAATTTTGGTACTTGATAAACTTGGTCGCGCCTTATATCACAAACAAAATGTATAGATGACTAAAACCGATTAGCGTATTTTATTTACGTGAATAACAGAAAATACATTAATCAGCTTATTACTCATATTTACAAATAATTTTTTTTATTAGCTTACTTTACGATATTTCTCTCAAATTCGTAGAAGTTATCGTTTAAAGGTGAAAACTATATTTATGTACTCGTAAAGATTCAAAATTTATAAAATTCATATAATAGAGAAAGAATAAAATAAATTTTGATAAATAAAAAAAGATGAACCAATAATTACTATTTTTTTAGAAATAAAAAGAATGGTTACGTAAAATGAAAGACTATATATCGATGCGCATGGATGTGTTATACTTGTGAGTGTGGTTAGCGTATGAGTTGGAAGGGATAGGAGGAGGCGTTGCCCATTGGGTTACAAAGAGATCGGTTTGATGAGTTGGCTGTGGAACTAAGATGGGGATTTGAAGAGAATTAGGTTAATTTGAAGATTCTGGCTGCGCCTTGCCGTGGTGCCTGCCTTACGATCATCAGCTGAAATGAACCGACTAATTCAGAAGACACACCGTCCAGACAAAGATCCCTCTGATTCAATTTCCCTCTATCTATCCCTCCTTTTCTTCCCCGTATATTTTTTTCTCTTTCTCTTCTTACATCTCACCCTCGCTTGCTCAAATCATCCCACACGGTAGTATCATCGAGCTTCCTTCAAACTCATTCTTCACCACCTTCCACTTTTTTTTTATCTCTCTTTCAATTCTTTTACCGCATTCCCGTATTTCCTCTGTCGATTCCACTGCCCTCACCCTAAAGATCACTTACGATCCTTTCCTTTCTCACAAACTCATCCTCTACCACATTAACTTCTTTATCTTCAACCGATAAACGTCATTCGGTTACGAGCCAAGATATAGGAAAAACAATCACATAAAAATACTGCATGCGCACAAAAACACATGCACATACACTCACACACAAACGATGAATTACATATACTTTTAAAGAATATGTAAAATCATACTGTCAGCTTCCCAAATTGAAACCCTTTGTCCACTAGTTTTAAAATGAACACATCAGTTTTATATATGTAAAACATATACCGGGTATATATATATATATATATATTATCCACAAGTCTCAGGAGTGATCGGCCTGAGTGTCTTCAAGACTACACACTTACGTTTACAAGCCAAACGGTGAACAGATGCCTTGGCATCTCTGCAGAGTACTGTTGACATCATGTCACTGTGCTGTTACTCTGTAACCTGGTATTACATAAAATTTATAAATATATTTATAGAAGAACATTTCAATATTTTTGTTCTTAAAATATATTTATAAATTTTTAAATGATTTCATAAGAGCGAAGGTGTAATAAAACCATTTGGTAGCATGATTATTCGTAAAAAATAGATAGGACGTAATTAATATAACACATATAACATTGCGTCTATATGAAATTCTAAAAGAAATTTTAATTGGCAGAAAACTTTTCCTTTTTCTTATTCTTTTAATTGGAAAAGTAAAATTGTTTTCAAATCTTCAGTTGGTTGTCAATCAACTAACTAAGTACTAAAATTTTACAAAATATATGATTATTTTCATGTTTATTTGTCAAATTCAAACATATACTATTACTAGCGAATTGTAATATCGTTCAATAAATGTTTGAGTAGCATTTTATTTCATTTTCTCCAAATTGTTGACATTCCATACTGTTATTTGTTTTGCATCATACTCGGTAATATAATGAATACTACGAGGCCAAGGATGATGTATACCACACTTTTTTCAGTGCCCAAGATGGGCTGAAACAGGCCATTAGGGGAGCGACTTCTGGACCCCGAAGAGGTAATGAGGATGATGCTAAAGAGCGGGAAAGAATGGAAGACTTGCTCGCAGTGATTTGGCAGCATCTTAAAGCCAAAGACGAGAGAAGAATGAACCGCAAGAGACTGGAAGTCTCTTGAGCCATAACGGGGTGAATTGGGGGAAGTACAGCCTGTGCAGGGAAGTGGTCGCTGGCCTTCTAAGATATTCCGGTCGCTACTGCTGAGGAACCGTGTGGGACTACCTCTTCTGTTCTTGAATCCCGTGGCGAATACAACATGCCCCAAGTAGTGAATTTTTTTAGATTTTTTTTTTTTTTTTTTAATTTTTAGTGATTTCTTTTAATTTTTATCATAAATAAATGTCTTGGAAAGTATGTTATTTTGCCTGATTTTTTAATCTTATTTTGTTTTATTTTCACCAAACTATTAATACATTAAAATAACTTTAGTCAACATTTCTTATGTTTTTATTCATAAATTTTCTTTTTCTTAAACATTATTACTATTTTTAATAAATAAATGTGTAATGTAACAACAAAAAATTGGAGGTAATATTAAGCAAACTTCTATTAAAATAACAACAAAAAAGAAAGGTTAAGATTAACTAAATTAATTTTAATCGAACGTGACAAAAATAATAAATCTGTGAAAAAGTTATTAGCTTTATTGATAAAGTTATTGATGAAAAAGAAATAGTCCCTAGTAAGGGACTATCTCTCACGATAGACGTGACTTTGACATTAAATTAATAAATTCATTTTCTTTTGTTTCCAAAATTAGTAATTAAGTCTTAAAGTATCAATCAGTATTATCAATGACATAGTCTTACTTATTCTTGTAAAAACTATTATTCAATAAAAACTAAAGTCAGAAGTTATTTTTATTAATATAACGGATCAGTCTTTTCAAGTAATTAAAACTGATTACATCAATTGAAGACTAGATGACACTTGGAATAAAAATATCAGTCAGTTTATTGAGTTCGGTTACAAATTCACACTAATAATTTTTGAAATCTGTAAGTCAAATTAAATTAATTAATTAATATTATTAAAATATTATAATACGGCAATTAACACTGACGAATACAATTATCTGATTTTTTAAATTATAATTTTTTTTATTAAGGTATATGGTATATTGACTTCACTGTTATTTTTCTGTTTTATTATGTTATTTTTATACCGTAATAAATTTAGCCATCAATTTTGTAACAAATGGAAATGATGAATAGCAAACGTCGCCACTACATTGTTAACGTTCAATGTAGCGTCACAAGTTTGCTATCAATATAAAATAATAGAAACAAACTTTGGCGACATCGCACTGTCATCTCCTTCTTGCGGTAGACACTCTCATTAAAAACTTAGTATCAACATTTACAGTATTATTTAAAGTTTTAATCGTTATAGAATCGATCAAAGCATGAAACTTTATATACTGAGATTGTGTGGAGCGATATACAATTTTATTATCGGGTGTTAAAATTGTGTATCGACCATATATTTTATTTATACGTATTTATCTTTATGATGTGCTTAAAATTGAGTTATCAACAGAAAATGGATAAAAACGTTAATTACTGATTAAGATAATGACATATAATCACACCGCAATGTTAATTTGCCGTGTACAACATTTTAAACTACTGCATGTGTGTACAGAATTAATAGGTTTCTTTTTTCAATGAGTCTGAGGAACCTACATTAATGGGTGGAGTGTCGGACTCGCTAAATGGTTCCGCTAGATGTCATTAAAAGAGAATATGTGAGCCTACGCCTTACCGAACAAACCTCATATCTCACCGATATTTCTCCCCGAGGGTCGGGTTCACAATTAAACATTGCATGTTTCCGGGAGGTCGTGAATTGAAAGGTTAGTTGCTGTTTAAATCGTATAACTCACTTAAGCCTTCAGGAGCTATTTTCCCAATAGCGGATACTTAATATAGAATAAATGAGCAAAATCTAATATTTTATTCCAATCTGAAACATCCCGAGTCAATGTAAGTAATAACAGCTCTTACTTTTACACTAAGGATATTATTATCACTCGTACTTATGCATTAGTCAAGCTTGGTTTCCATTTGCGATATTCTCTCTGTTAAGTTACAGCTTCAGATGGAATTATAAATCATAATCTTTAATTTATTATTTAATATATAGATTTTTAGTTTTAAATAACTACCTTTCGTAAGCATGTTTACTTTAAGAAATTAGAGATCACGTTTTAACATGTTTAAGCAAATAACCATGAGAATTACTTCTCGAAAAACATTATGTTTCGTACATTTAGAGAAAGAAAAAGGAACTTTTTCATTTTCTAAAGTAGTAATTCAAGTTTTTCCGCTTACGTTTGTTGAGTTTAATAGAAATAATATTTTGAATTTAAGGAAAATGTATTCTTTGTAATTATCATTGTTCTTAGGTAAAGTAATATTAGAGAAAAATAATGTTAAACATTAATGTAAAACAGTATGCTAATAGAACAATAAAAGATATTTACGTACGCATCTAAAAAGATTAATCTTATGAAAAATTCCAGTAACGTACATTTGAAAACAACTATTAAACCTAAAATAGAAATACAGTGCTTGTAATTTTAATAAAAAGAAAGTTTGAGTTGTGTTAACAATCAGATTATGGAAAAATGTTTATTTCTTTATTAAAAGTAGCATACAAAATATTAAATTTTAATCCTCCATAGATTTCTAACAACTCTTAATTTTTAACAACTTTTACATCTTTATTGTTAGGGAGTGCAAGATATAACATGAAAGGGATTATATTTTGATCAAAAAACTTGATAAAACGTGATGTTAAGATATAATAAAATGTCTAGAAAAAACCTTCTTGAATAGAACGGCCTTTTAATACCTTTTTTTTAATAAAAAGTGTAAAATTTTCCTTAAGTAAAGAATTTACTTAAAAATTGGCTAATAGATTCTAAGAGTTTGCTTAAAAAAATGCATATAAAAAATTTCTTTTACAGTAATCTACAGTTTTTAAAATGTAGATTATTATATATGTTAATGAATTAATATATCTAATAAAAAATCTACTGGAAAAATCAAGAATGAAATGTATTTAAGAAGATTAATTTATGTTTAGCAAAAAATAAATCAATACTCTTAAAATGTATTTTTTAGTTGCCGAGAGTTATAAATATAGGGTAGGAATATGTTTTATAGAAATAGTAAAGTTGAAAGTTAAACATTTTACATTTAAGAAAACATTGAAAAGTAAATTAAATACTAAAATTTAAATTGTCAAGGACAAGAATAATTTTTCTTATTTTACCTGTAAAATAAATTAAAAATACCTTAAAAGTACAACTGTTTGTTGTTTTTTTGTTTTATAATTTGGCATAAAAGAAAACTATAATAGTGATGTTATTGAATTATTAAATGGATAATAACAAGAAAATAAGAAATACCTGAAAATGGTTGATTAAATCAAACGACTGATTTTTATTAAAATAAGTTATTGGAACATTATCTTCGTTGTAAATTAAGCTACCGTTGGCTGTAAAATTGAATAGAAGAATGCAACGCACTCGAGTCGAATGCGAATGAAATAGATGAAGAGTTGGTTTGAAGAGCGTATAGCTATTATATTAAGGACTGACGAAGGAAATTAAGGTCAGAAACTATTCTTTCAACAACTGGAGAGTAGCCAGTTCATTTAATTCGAAAGAAGGTTTTGCGTTTTATAAGAATTTATCGCTTTATGTTTAGGTTAAAACATTAAAAATGTTTTGTTAAGATATTTTCTCACATAACATCCACGGTTTTTTTTTATTTTACAATTTAAATTAAATGTTTTTGAATTACTTTATTAAAATATTTAATTAGTATGTGTTTATATAACGTTCGCCAGTACGTACGCAAATAAGATAACAAGTAAAATACTAAGCTCGTATATTTTCAAAATCTATTGACTACGCTTCTGCAGTTGACGTTCTCTTTGTATACCCAGCTTAATTCACAATAATATTGATGTTCAACTGAACGTCAATAAACCAGGCAAAGTTCAAACAGCCTGCTATTAATTTTTCTCCACGATACCGACATCAAACAAAATTCTTATGATTTGATGAAAAATTATTATTACATGTGTTAATTAAATATCTGATTTTATTTTAAAAGTTAAAATTCCTACGAAGGCAAATTTACCCTTTCGAACTAAGTCAAAAGTATTGTAAACAAATTGGTTCCTTAAAATTTATCAATTTTTTGGTAAAAAAAAAAAAAACACGTCAGGGACACTTTTCTATTTAGTGTTGAAAACACTAAAAACTAAATCATTATTGTCTGGAGCTTTCATTTCAATTTTTTCTAGAATGAAAATGAAGTGCAGTTTAATGGATCAAGTTAAATGTTTATATAACATAAAAATAGAGAATAAAATATTTGAATATAATTAATATATTTTCACTGTGAAGAAGAAAAGTACTCTGCCTTCCATCCGGAAGGTTCCGGATTTGAATTCCAGTGAGATATCATTTTTCTTTTGCTACAGTTCATTTTCTATTAATAATTGTATTTGGGAGGTTAGCTTTTAGTTACTAAAATCAATAAATAGCTACTAAAATAGTGAAAAAGAATCTCGTTTCCTTCCACCAGTTTCTTAATTATAATTTATAGGCTGCAATTATTTTGTAGATTATGTAATTGTATTTACATGTAATGTTTTTCGTTATCCATTAAGTGCTTTCGGAGAGAAATTTTCTTTTTCAATACTGCTAGAGAACAATTTGTTAAATTTATTAATATGAAATATTTACCATTATTTTATAAAAAATATTTAATGTAAGATTGAAATTAGAGATTATAAATGACATCCCTAGACTAGTAGTTATAATTTTACGGTAGTTATTGTATTAGACAGGACCTAATTCTTTGGCTAATATTCTTTACCAACAAATCTGTTATAAAAACGTTTTAACCGGATTTAATCTAAACGAACTTGTTCAGCAAATGAAAGGTCTATCAGCAAATATAGTTCTAGAATTTACGACACTTTAAGAAAGCAAATTGGTAAATTAAAACAATAATTTATTATGTGGAGTACAGAAGGAGTTATGGCGAAATATAAATAACAGATTTCTGATGCCTGTCACGTTCTTGAAATTCCTCTCATACTGTATTATAAACTCTCATTCTGTGCATTAAACAAAAACAAACTTAAATTTTTTGTAAGCAGCTTATTATTATGGTGATTGATTATAAAAAAGATCTGCTTAAAACAAAAAACGTTTTATCACTTCATTGCAAAATTCAACAGTATTTGATATTTTTTACAAAACATACGAAACGATTTTGAAGAAATTCTTTTTTCTTTTACAGAAAATGAGCTGATTGGAATGTAAAAACAACCGTAATAATATAAACCTCTTAAAACCAAAAGAAGCTCCTTTTTCAAAATAACCTTCAAATGAGAATTGTAAAAAATTTTGAGTATCCTTTGCTCATCACCTTTATGCTTCTAGCGTCGAAGTAGTTTTGTTACAAAGAAACTACGTAAGTAAAAATAATTGACGCTACTTGAAAAATTTGATTATTTTTTAAACGTGACTCCAGTATATTTTAACTACAGTCACATAAAAGTGATGCAATAACTATCTCCAATTAACATGATAAGGCATTACCTATTTGTCAATTTACCATTGATTCAAAATGTATTCAAAAGAATGTTTAATCGTAAGTTCGTTTCTGAGTTGTAAAAGTATTTAAAGAATGACTTAGACTTTATTTATGATTTTTCATACCGCTAATATGTGGTACTAAACCAGGTATCATTTCTGGTTGCAGGGAGTGTAGTAAATGTATTTCTCCTTCACAATTAATCAGTTTAATCACAAAAACCAAAGTGAATTTGAAAATAAGAAAGTAACGTGATTTTAGTTTTATACTGAATAGACCAAAGTTTATTATAAACATTACTGAGGTAGTAGTCAGGAAGCCTCTTTAAAGGCCGAAGTTTAACCATGGCAAAAACTTGGATGTTGGTTACAAATAGAACCTATGAAAATCGAATGAATCCGGGTACATATATTACATTTAGAGCATTCTTATCTTTCTTCTACGGCCTTCAATTCAAATGTTGATAGGCAGCGCTTACTTTCTTCTATTCATCTCTGTATTCTGCTGTTTCTCTAAACCTGCTAGGTGTTTATTTTTAAGTTACTCATTACATGGGTGATTATTTGAATCACCCATATAATCGATAGTGAGTATTTTGTTCGTGTACTGTTACGTCAGGGAATCTTTGACTATGGCCGATTTCAGAGAGGTACGTAAGAAACCTTGCTGGAGGAGGGGGCCGGAGCTTTTTCCTTCGACCTCCTCAAACACTGGTTCTAATAATGATGGTTTCGGGAGTGGATATAGGGGTGACCACCCGGGAGGGTATGAACACACTCATTGAAGAGTTTTCACAAGCCCGGTGCAGGCCTGGCAGTACTGCCCTATTGGCCCATGATGTTTTGGCGAAACTAAATGGCTTGTTTTCCTATCTTTTCTTTTTCCTGTTTAGCCCCCGGTAATTATCTTTCAGATAATACTTCAGAGGATGAATGAGGATGGTATGTATGAATGTAAATGAAGTGTAGTCTTGTACAGTCTCAGTTCGACCATTCCTGAGGTGTGTGGTTAGTTAGTCTTTAAAGGCTGGTCTTTAAAATGGGTAGGCGTGATATCTAGAAATATCACGGAGTCTTTGAAGCGGGTTCTGGTCTCTTTCAAAAATTTTCGTCTGCAGGCAGACTGTTTATAGATTTAGGGTCCTGCTGGGTAAAAGAGTACGTGGTTGTCCAAAGATGTTTCAAGTGCTGCAGATATGGTCACAGGGCTAAATTTTGTAAGTTTGCCTTGGTTTGCACCCATTGTGGTGAGGAGGGTCACAAGCGTGATGAGTGTTCACATAGGCGGGAGGCTTCGGCCTGTGCTAACTATAAGAGATTGCACAAGAATCATGAGCACCCAATTGATAGTAAGAAGTGTGGCTGTTACATAAGGGGCGTTGAACTGTACTTTAATTCCTTAGATGGTTAGGTTCGGTCAACTTAATGACCAAGGTGCTTATGTAGTCCAGGTTGAGTTAGGTGAGGTTGTAGAGAGACGGAGTTTCGATGTTGCCCTTCTGCAGTACCCATATGCAATTACCGGTGATGTGCCGACTTTCACAGCTGAAAAATGTTTTGTGTAGAACACACCATTATGTCTGCTATTCTGTACAGGAAATCGCTTGATAGTGTCTTTATACGGCAAGTTTCTGACTCGCATCATGTTGTGGTCAGACTTGCCATTCGCGGACAGAACCTTACAGTTGTTACCTCATATTTCCAATACAAGGATTGCACTGAGGAACATCTAGCAAGATGAGATAGGATCCTTTGTATTGTGGGTAACGGTCCAATCCTTACTGGTGTCGATATTAATGCGAAGTCGCATCTCTGGCATAGTGGAATCACTGATCATGGCGGTGACTTAATTGATAGAGTCAAAAAATCTGGTCTTTAATATTGCAAACCAGTTTTTCTTTCTATCCTTTCATAAATTCATTCTCTCTCTCTCTCTGTGTGTGTGTGTGTGTGCGTGTGTGCGTGTGTGCGTGTGTGTGTGTGTGTGTGTGTGTGTGTGTGTGTGTGTGTGTGTGTGTGTGTGTTGGTGGGTGTGTGTCTGTCTCTTTGTCTCTCTGCTGTTATTTATTTATGTTAAATTGTTTCTAACGTATCTGAACAAAAAGTTATTCATTATTCATAAAACATTAAATGTGTTTTCAAAGCAAAGAATTTTATTTAAAAGATAGTTGTATAATTTTTCCGTATTTGGTGACGCTGTAGTCTGAATTTAATTCAAATTTAAATTCAATTTGGCTAGTCGAGTAAAAGTATCAACATTTTTAAATTAATAAATATAATCAATAAATAAACACACTCTCATTCATTACAAGGGTATTTATTTAGTATAAATTTAAGCATTTTTTATTAAAACCCGTATGATGTTCGACATCGATAATTTTAATTAGAATGTTTTGGTTGAAAATGATAAGGGCAGTAACCAAATATTATATTTAAATTAAAACTTTGAAACTGCAAATACTCGTATGATCAGTTAGTTGTTCTTCACCTAGTTTCGACTGTTATGTAAATTTGCCACAATTTTTTGTGTTTATTAACCTTTCTCATCTTCTTACATTGTTCATTACTTTTTTATATTTTTTTAATGAATAAATTACAATTTCTAGCAGTAACTTTTACTTCGATTAAGCATCCTTCAAGCAGACATCTTCACCTGCTATTCTTTTCTTCCTTTTCTTTTTTGTTATTTTTTTTTCTTTTTATATATTACCTGTATTTTTCTTCTATTAATTCAATGAAATAAAAGAGCTAAATGATAATTTATGCTAAAATAATTACTAAAAGTAAGGTTTACAAATTTTTTATTTCTTATTTTTATTAAATATTTTATTTATTAACAAGTACTTATTTTTAATGTGCGTACAGTCTTAGCAGAAATATCATTTTATTATTAATACAAATAATCAACTTCTGATTTTAACTCATTTGACAAATAATACGGTATATTATAAACGTCCTTCCTCTGTTGTCATCATCATTTGCCACCTTTTTTTCAGTCATCAGTCTGAAGCCGAACTTTTTGATGCTATTTACTATTCCTTTCTGTTCGGTTCTATTTTTTTAACCTTCAAACCTATTTACTACATCTTTCATCCTTTCATCCACAGTTACCAAATTAACTAAACTTGGATACCCACTTCATGACTAACCTACGTAAATCTAGTTTTTACAGGATTCTGGCAATTCTCTTTTCTGTTGTCTTAAGACAACTTCTTTTCAAATTTTATTAATCCATCACCTAATTCGTCCCTTAAAGAATATCACAAACATCATCTATTAAAACTTTTTTCAAATTCTTATGTTTAAATTTATTATAATTTTATATTAATAACTAAAACGCAAAACGAAAAAATTAATTAACTTTTTTTTTAAATTAAATTAAATCAAATTAATTTTTATTTTAAGTTGTTTATTTTTTAAATTAAGAATAATTTAAATCTTATATATTTCATTTGAGTTAAATTGGTGACTATATCCTAGGTGTAAATTTTTATGTAAATGTAAAGTTTTCATTTTGAAAGCCTACCTTTATATTTGTATTTTATCAGGTGATTTGCAAAGATTAATGCTGATATATGTAATGTTTAAGGTGTTTTTCATATTTTTTTGGTTCATGCAGTTTAGAATTACGCAACATAGCATTTAGGAGAGCAGTCAGTATACTCATATAGTAACAGCTATTTAAAAGATGAGCTGTAATTAATTATTAATCCTATGTTACTGAAATATATAAATAAATATACTGGAAAAAAATGAACTAATTTCGATGATTTCTGCTATCTTTATTATTCCTTTCTTATCTTGCTTTCTATCTTAAACTAAGATTTGTTTTTTGTGATGAAAATTCTTTTGGTGGGTAAGCTGTTTCTGTGGATCCCATTAAACAATGGTTGTCACTTTGGTGCCGCCTTTAAAAAATTGTAGGTCAAAAAATAATTCAATCATATAATTCAATATATTTATCAGATGAGCAGTATTTTTCAGTTTTTTATAATTTAAAAAAAAAAATTATTTTTGTAACAGAGTAACTTATACAATTTTTCTTCAATACCTTCTTTTTTATGTTTATTTTTATAAGTTTTTAAAAATAGATATTAGTGATTGTTTTTATAAAACGGTTGGGTAGTAAATTTTTATTTCTTTCAGATAATTTTTTTTAATTCTGTTTTTTTTATTTATAATAAAAGAACAGAGAACATGTTTTTGTATCTTGATGCTAAAAATCATCTTTTTTATGATTTCTGTTTAAAAACTTGTATTTGAGATAATTAATTTTAGTAGAACACTGCTATTAGTTACATTTATTTTTTATTTTAAATTATCACTAAAGTTATACCTTTACATTATTATATATAACGGTTGATTTTATGTTCTAAGTATATATTAATAACATGTTAGTATAATTTCTGGAATTTAATAAATTTTATTTTATTTCTGAAATTTAATTTTATAATTTCTGGAAGTTCTTGTATAATAGATTTTCGTGTTGTACTTTATGATGAATTAAACTCCAAAATTGATTGTGCATACTTAATAATAATAATATTCAGATGATAAAAAAAAAGAAATGAATTTGAAATTATAATAAATACCTGCGGTAACAATTATGCAGGAAATAAATATGTATAATTTTTATATAATACTTTTGCCATAAATTATTAGTAAAAATTAAAAAATTAACGATTTTCTCCGGAATAAAATTAAAAATTATAATTACCCATCAGAGCAATATTTTGTTTATTTATTATTTGCCTAATTAGAGGAAAACAGTAAAAGAACGTTATATAATGATTTATTAAACTTGTAAAATATTATAAATTTTAGCTTAAATAAATTCTTAGGTTTTTAACAAATAAATAGTCATTAATGATTTAATTTGCAATATTAGCATTTTTGGGTACTTTAAAACGAAAGTAATAATTTATATTAATATTTTTTTTTTAATTACATTATTTCTCTGAACTAAGGAGCGGAAACAATTACCATCTAGATGACGCTTCATTAAAAAAAAAAAAAGATTCATATCGTTGGTTTGTAATACTGTGATATTATAAAAATTTTTATTTTACTGGCGAAGGAGGGGGGAGTACTAATTTTATTTTTTATGATTTGAAAACTGCAGCCAAATTGATTACTCCTCATCTCCTTATTAAAAAATATGTAAGTCTACGTCAAAAGTAAGAAAAAATTATAGAAATAGAATTGCAACCGGGAGACTTCTTGAAATTTTGTTTAAAAGTATTTTAATGGTATTTTATTTTATTTTATTTGAGTAATATTTGTTTATTATCTTTCAGAAAACACATTAACAAAAATCATTTCTTTTTGAGCATACGTAAACCATGAAACTTTGCCATTTCTCATTAAATTTCTTCACAACAAATTACAAAAGTTTCTGCTGATGCATAAGTTAACATCGAAGTTCATGATTGTATTTAATTCTTTCTAGCGCAAATAAATCAATATTAACGTAAACACATGTATACATACAGAACTTAAAAAAAAATATGTCGGTATATTTGGACTTAGGTGTGTTGTAACTCTAACGGTTAATTATAATTTAATTTGTTTTTATTTTAATAAAATAAAAAAAAGATGATATATAGTTACATCAAAAGTTTTTTTTTCCGATATTGAGCGGAAAAAATCTGTTCGGTTAAACTGCTTATCTGCAAAGCAAAAGCAACAGGGAAAATCTACATAATGATAAAAAACAAACCATGTTGTAGATCAACAATTCCTTTATAAAATACTAAAATAAATCGTCATGGACGGTAAAACCATAAATATTGTGTAAGTTGAGTAATACTAACACCCACTACTTCTAAATTTAAATGTTTAGATAAATCTAATCCTTTTTAGGCGAATTTTCTAATCCGGGGGTTCTTTGGACCCCATAAAGATTGGAACAAGACGGTGACGGACTTTCAATTTTTTTTTTCAATTTTGAGTTCAAGAAAAACGTTATCCACAACTGGAGAATCAAATGTGAAAAGCAAAAAATAAAGAAGTTACAAGAAACAGCAGAAAGTACAGGTCTAAAAATACTTTTTAAATAGACACAATATATAACATAAATAAAAATGTCCCCAATATATTTTTTTAAAACCAAAGCAAGTATGTAAAGATAGTAAAGTAAAAATTTTAAATACATAGGAGCTCGTAATTTACAACAAAAACTCTATCTCTATAAATGCAAAATTAAAATAGTTGTATATGATAATTTCTCCAGAAGCTTTGTATGCTGCAGAATATTTGAGAATGACCAACACGGGCTTTTTAAAAAAGATCCAAAGAAAAAAACGAAATTGTTAAGAAAAATATTTGGTTCAATAAAGAACGAAACGCTTAATGTTTATAAAAAATCTGCTCCATAAAATGCTAAAACAAAAATTTTAAAAATTAACGCATAAGAATAGATTGAGTTTCATTAGGTACATTTTATGGATGAGTGACACAAGAATTCCCAAGAAAATGTTTCCCTTCTATCTAGAAAGACTAATTAAAAGCGCATTGTGATAAAATTAAGAAAGACTTAAACAAAGCAGGAATAGACTTTCTGGACTTTCGAAACCATAAATTAATCAAGAAAATATTTTAAAAAATATAGGAGAGGAGGATTTTAGAAAACCCTCCTTTTAAAAGAAAAAAAGCTTAAAAAAAATAAAAAAAGGTAGATACAGTAGAATTCAGATAAAAAGGCCATTGAGAGACTTCAAAGTACTGGCAGAAATGGAAAGAGAGGGGCCCCTAAGAGTAGTGTTAAATGTGATAAATACTTGGTGAAAAAAAAAAAAATAAGCAATTAAAATGTTATTTTTATTTGACGTTAAATATTCTAGGGTTAAGAAATTGCTTATAATCTTTTATTACTTAATAGTTTTGACTACATGCAATAAGGGATTCAATTCCAGATATTATGCCGATCAGGAATAAAGAATTTATAATTATCGTTACAAGAACGGTTGTAGGCGACTGGTCTAGAACTATCAGACACTCCGAAAAATACAGCTACTCCAAGAAAAACCAGCCTTTCCAAATAAACATTTACCTGATAATTGAGAAATAAAGCAGTACTATTGAGTTGCCTTCAACAGGATATATTGTACGTCAGCATGCGACTGAAATGCAAATAACTCGGTGCTACGAGAGACCAGTAAATTCAGTTCATATACTGAACTGAGTGTAGCATAAATAAAATTAATCTTTGAGAAAACAACTCTAATTAAGCAGCATATATCTCAGTTACTTTACTTACACTGCAGTCATTAGAAATACCAAGATAGATTCATGTAAATCTACAAATGAATTTACCACTTTCGGTAACAAACATGGCATAATACACAGTCTATTCAATAGGCATAATTTATTTTAGTTTTATATCAATATTTATTTATGAGTTTTCTTTTAACGTGCCTACTTAACAACTTTTAACAGAAAAGATTTTTTCTATTCCCGGAGTATAAAAACAATGTTAAATAATAAAAAAGACATCATTCAGCTTCTATAAAAGAGATAACTTTCTTTTTAGAACTGTTTCACTTTATTACATATATTTGCGTATCACCTAACGGACAAATATACTACTGTAGGCATTTCACTTGGCGTGTGAGAGGAATAAAGTGCGTTCAGACCAGTTCAATAGTCAGTAGATATTTCCCAACGTCGTTGAGGTGGTTGTCATGTAAATAATAATTATAACGTTTTAAACTGAAAACCTACAATTAATATTTTATATTATTAATAATATTTATCGTATTTATTTATTTATTTATCTATCTTATTTTATAATAGGCCTATTTATCTTATTTTACGGGAAAATGTTGTAGGATTTCGCATTATACTGTAAGTATTTAGTCCAGTGCAATCCTGAAGTATCTCTGATTGAATTTCTAATAAAAATATTTAAAAAGATAACTTATCTCCAGACAAATATCACAACAAGTCATCTTCTCCACTCACAACTTCAGCACGAGTATACTTTAGGATCGCTGTCGTAGATACTGATGTCGTCGGTATCACTTTCGTTATTTCCGTCTAAAAATATTATGAAAGATTCCAGTGCGTTTTCTAAAATACCTAGTTTGGCTTTATATCAATCTTCACATCGTGGGCAATTATGAATTTTTGGTTTTCATTGTTCAGGCCCAACAGAATTAAATTTACCCGTACAAAGATTACGTTGTGCTTTCCAACTCTGTTCTTCACAATTGCTCACAACAGTTCAATGGGATTTAGTTCAGGGTGGTAAGGAGGCAGTCTTAAAATATAGTAATGTTTTTCTTTTACAATCTCTTCAATGGTGTATTTCTCGCTTTTTGTTTTCTTTGATAATATTATACAACTCCAATTTCAAGGCATTTTGACGTATTAGAAATTTATTAAACTGAAGCCAGTTTACCATAATTTCCTTTCTAGTATTTGAATTAGAAGCTTTATTAACTTTTACATTGTGTTAAGGAGCGCTGTCTATAACAATTACAGAGTTTTCAGATAGTTTCGGAAATAATTTATTTTGTACCCGTTTAGAGTAGTTAGCGTAGTTCATATCATAGTGGTAAACCCCTGTTGTACTTGTTGATTCCTACATCGTCAGAAAATCTGGTATAAATCCCATCAATTCTCTTGCATTTAAAATTATTATCCTCTCTTCTTTACTAATAGGTTTTTCAAATATTCTACCGTATTAAAATTTGCAATTCACTTTTCTTTTTTTTAAAATGATTTCTGTGGATGTTCGTCTCATCTGCAAAAACTACTGGTCGATTCGGTTTTCTGAATTCAGACAATTTTGCAAATACGTAAATCTTTGGTACCAAATATCAAACCTTTCAATCAATATGGATTTATTAGACAAAATTCCAGTCAATTTAAACCCTATTGCGTTAAGAATCCGACGTAATGATCGTCTTGTATATTGAAACACATTACCATTCTTCAATGTTTTGAGTACTTTATTAACAGAAGGTAAACATTTTTCTGAAATGTAAAAGTGGTTGATTGTATTACAAATAACATGGGGTATTAAAATCATCAAGCCATGTGACATGTTTCGGCAGTGGAGAAGTTTTCCTTGGCGTTGAAAAGACGCTATTGAACTTGTTGCAATTTGTTTTTTACATGCAAGTGATAGATCTATTCGAGAATCAATGGCTGCACTAATACGTTCTATAATTTTTTTAGGGTCAATTATAAAGCCACCTTTCTCTGCTCCCACTGTCATGGACTTTACGATATTAGCCACAATTTCATGGGATTGACGATGGAGTAGTTTAGGTTCTCCAGTTTTAGACATTTTAAATTTCATTTTACGACTAAACTATTAGAATATAATATCACGACAATATTAATTCACAAAAAATACACAGCTGAAAACCGGACAAAAAAAAATTAATTGTTATAACCTTACTCTGTTCACCTTTTCACTGAAAAGGTGAACAAATGCTTGCAAATCACTAGAGATGAAAGTTGTATTGAACAAACTGGACTGATTCTTAAGATTTGCAATGTGCGTACGTTTGATGAAGTAGGCAATAGGGAATATTTCAGCAATGACTATTTATTTCTAATTTTTAATTATCAAGAAAATTTTAGTTTTATTATATTTTATTGCGTTAACTTTAATTTGTTTACGGCAATTAAAATAAGAATAAAAACATAACATAATTAGTCATATTACATAACTGGGTTAAGCGTCGTTATAGTTGTGATGAGTCATAACTGGTTGTTATTTGAAACCACTATATACGATTGGATAGTTGCGAAGGGGAAACGGAGACTATACTGAATGAGTCGCGCACAAAGTGGATTGCCTACAACCGTATGTATGTATGTAGAATTACGACTCGAAATATAGAATTTAAGAAAATTTGACAAGTCTACCTCAGTTGGGAAAAGTAATGTGAGTAGGTGAAAAGTTGACATGATCAAAGAAAGCTAAAAATACTCAAGTATTAAATACATTACGGCAGGCACATAGGTAAAAGTAACAGATAACATGTTTCATTAGTACAAAATAAAACAAACAGAAACATTAGCTAAAGAGTAAGAAAGACTGGAACAATATGAAATATGAAAGGAATGATTGCTTTTTTTGTAAATGAATAACCAGCCATGTTATATCTTAAGAGGCGTAAAAAATAGAGCGCATTCATGGTTTATTCATGTAAACAACATTTCGAAGAAAATTTATTTTAGCTATATGAAACAAAATACATTTTTTTATAGTACCCAAAAGTAACATAATCTGTAAATAATATGCATTAATACAAGAAGTACATTGAAGTATCTTCTAGCATTATAATACATGCGCTACATTACAAGTATAGAAAGTACACTTTTAAAAGGAAAGGAAAGGAATTTTCATAAACGGAAAAATTTTGAAAGCTAAACGAACGTGAATACATCAGAAAAATAAAGTATATAGGATATAGTTGTAAAGAATTAAATGTATGAATTTCCTAAATTTAATAAGGGAGCGTAAAAAGCTCGCTGAAAAATTAAAAGGAATAGAAAATAAAATTTAGATAAACTCTTACTAACTTAAAGAATATTTAGTTTTAAAACTCACCCACATCATTCAAAACTTTGCCGATGCTTAAACCATTAGTTTAAATGTATTGTGTAATAACACAAGTTATCTGTGTAATACACAGTTAGCCTCACGCAGCAGATACGTAAAAGGCATAGAACAGCCCAAGCAAATGACATACATTAAGATATGGTGCCTCAAATGAAGACGACAAAAAAACAATTTTTTCACGGCGGTTGTCTACAGTGATGACTTCCAAAGATTTTATCTGACTCAGCTCATTGATTTTGAAATTAATTCAAAATGGTAGCAAATGATGTGGAGTAACAAAATTTTTCATAAATGTGAATAGGGAAATTCATAACAGGAAGAAGGTAATGTAAACCTAAGTTATAACTAATAACGAAGCCATAAAGCATTATTTGGGTATAACTGTGATTTGATTTATAAAACGTTTTCTGATTCACTTTCATATGATTTTAATGTTTTTACGCTTTTTTTAATTGAATATAAGCGTATAGAAAACCGCAATAAAAGAATTATTGAAAACTTTAAACAATGTTGTAGTAAAATGTTTTGCCGGAAGCTATACATGGAAAAAATTGAAAGATAGGAAGAATGTTTGATTTATTAACTTTTATTGCACCATAAACAAAGAGAAGTCCTCTTTTTTTTATTTACAAGCCTCGCTTTATAACACAATAACCTTTCACTAAAAGCAACAATGTCCATTTGTATAGTACAAAAAATAAAATAAATGTAGAACTTTTCCTACTTTTTTTCAGGGTATTAATATTACGTTATTGATACGTCTCAAATCATTACCTACAATTCAAAATAAACTACCTTTTATTATTTAAATAGTGACTCCTACCTTTTATGACATTTCCAAATAACATATCTGATTTCAATATATTTGTTACTCCTGAGTTTTTGTAATTAAGCTCCACAGTTTAGTACACAGACCATCAGAATTACTTAGCATTATTTTTTTATTAGATGTGAGGAAGGAAATTTTAAATGTTTCTTGGATAAAATCTTTATGAAACTATGAATTACCATTTATTAAAAAATGAGTAAAAACAAACAGAATTAAAATAATTTAATGCAGTATTTGTTTTATTTATTGTACGTTTAATGTCCGCAAAATTGGCATTCAATTTCATCTTATATAAGAACTGAACATACTGTATGTGACTGAACTGTATATGAAGCTATTAGAAAAAAATAACAAGTCGTTCTATAGCATTTGCATACTATGTAAATATTTTTAGATTTTCGGACAGACATAAAAAGGATGTTTATTTAGTCGGACATATTTGCATCATAATTATAAATAAATATTGAATCAATGGTCTAGATTTGATAATGCTGTTTTCTTTCATTAACTGTCAGTAAGGAAGAGAGTAATTCTATTTTTAATTAAATTACAAATTTTTATTTATAACTTTTATTATATTAGATATTTTATATTATGATGTCTAAAGTTTTACTTGAACTATCATCTACTTGGTTGTAACCCTACTGTCTATTCGAATTCAGCATTCTACATCTTTATTATATTACATAATATATTACACAAAGACAATTATGTATAATACAATGTAAATAATATATATTATAATGTTTATTCTGATTGTATTTTATTAAAAATATCTGAAACTATTTTGAACCAACAGTGTAAATTACATCTAGATTCAAAGTTGTGATATTCCTGCAAGTGGTTGAAAAATTCTTGATAGAATATAATGAAAAAGAAAATTACATTGGCAAACAAAAAAATATTATCTACTATTTATTTCTTATTCATCTTATTTTAAATATTTTCTACTACTTAGAAAAACTTCTTTAAAATTATTATTCCAATTAACTTCTTTTAAAAGATATAAATAATAATTATTACATTTTGTATAAAATATCTTTCTAGGAAAAAAAAATTTAACGACATTCATTAGGTATCTTATTTCACTAACAGTATCGGTTTTCACAGCAGTTGCTAATTTTAGAACTAGAAACAACAGTTATTTACACATTAAACAATGTAAGTTAAAAATCTTATCTTCTATTAAAATTTTAACTGAATTAAAATATCTGCTGAAATATTTCATTCAAGTTTAATTTACGCTGCACATATACGAGTATTTAAGAATGAGCTGTGTTGAATGAATATTGATACAAAACAACGGAAACACTCAATAAACGTTTGCCGAAAGTTAATATTTGATAGTAAATGCATATGTAAATTGTTTTTTTTATCAATAGTTATTTATAATTCAGTTTGAGATTTGTACAGTTTTAAATACTTATTGAGCGTTAACTTGATCATTTACTCTTTCTAACAAGTAACTGTTAAACAAACCGCCATGATTTTTTTATTTTTAACGACTATTTTGCATTTTCTTTGTCATTTTATTATTGTTTAATAGTAAAAAAATGCAGCTTTATATAATGGTTTAATAGGTTTTAACACCTTTATTTGGAATATTTTTTTCAGTAAGAAATTCTCTTAACGATTTCATTAACACAAATATTTTATTCTAATTATTACTATCTAACGATAATTTCCTATCATATCATTAAATTGACTTAAATGTTTGATATAATTAAATTAATTGTTAATTTAAGTAATGCTTTTGTACTGAAACAAATAAGTTTTCTGGTGTTAGAAACGACTTGATTTAAAGCTACAATAATGTTGCTTAATACCACAAATTACTGCTTCATAGGTCATGGAAACTTTAAGGCAATGATTAATATTTTCAGTCGTTACCAGTGTTCTCAACTCTACATAGCATCTGGTAGCTATTAAATGGTTAACTGCCCATTAGGATTTCCTTTAACCTAATTGTTAAGCGTTATTAATAGCGCATACATATGTATATACAAATGCAGATATGAGTGTTTCTGTAAATGGGAGAAACGCGAGAGATGTTAACAGAAAAGGGATTATGAATCTCAGACAAAATTCAGTTTATACATATATACACACACATATATATATATATACACACATGTATTTAGTATATGTGTCTATTTTTATATCAAACACCCACTCACATACTCACTCTCTAAATTATAATTTATATATTCTGTGTTCATATGAATAGTGCACAAATCATAAAGGCAGTTAATTTTAGCAGACAATGAAACACAGCAGTATATATATTTTTATAATTTCAGTGACAAAAAAATTCTGTTGTATTTCAGATATAAATTAATACAAAATATGACTTGGTTATCCTGACGTTGATTTACTACTCTACATTGACAGCATTCTCTAGTGTGTCTTTTTTTTTTGAGATTAGTTATTCGTTTTTGTTTTAAATATATTCTTTGTCTATCCTTTTTACCTGTTTAGTTTCAAAACCGTGTTAATTACGGGTATCAGAAAAAACGCAAAATATTTATGAAAATATTTAATGAGATAAATTTTGCAATGGATTTCGCTCTATAAGGATGAATATTGACAATAATAGTCGAAACTGATTAAAACCAATAAAAACAGACGTATTTTGTTAAAAAAAGCTACATTTAAGGGAGCAGATGTAACATTAACGAACCCAATAAAAGTTGTGCGATGGAAAACAGTTGAAGAATTGGAGAACATGATAAATCGTACTACAAAAATTTAAAAAGACTGAAATATTAAACAATATTATAATAGTTACTATAAATTTTAAATAAGAAGATTTTAGAATAAATATCCGTGTTAATTTTGCATTCCTAAAAATGTTACATTAATTAAAACACACAGTTTTATTAGAAAAAAAAAACATTGTATATGTGTCTTCCTGTAAGATTACTTTATTTTTAAATTACTTTCCAAATGACTTTTTTGTTTTATCTAATTATAAATTATAAAAAAAAATTATTTTTGTAATAATAAATCAAATATATAATAAAATAAACAATATTTCCAATTGTTTATTTTTTAAATTTCACTTTTTTCAATTTTTTTTTTTATTTCCTTTTCAACGTTAACAATCTTGTGTCAGTTCAGCAGTTCGGAACTGATGATCACGCCTTAATCTATAATATGCCACAGTCTCTGAGGAAATAGGCACTCAGATAGATTAGACAGAATAGGTAACAGGCTTATATCCCTGTGCAAAAACACACCGTGTACCGGTTTACCTGGTTCCGGAACTATTACCATTTGGGGCACCTTCCACTCCGACGGGAAGATATTTGTGTAAAAGATGCCATTAAAAATGTGCGTTATATACAAGATCAATTTGAATGGAAGCATAAGAAGCATTTTTTTGAGAAACCAAGTCAAAGCCTGTAGCCTTTTATTAGTTCTGCTTCTTCCTGATTGCTTGCAGTTCCTGGTTGATGACAAAAGGCTTAATCGGAAGACACTGAGGAGTCGGACCGTGAACTGAATTCAAGAATTTCCTCTTCACCAGTACCCCGTACGTCAATTGGTTGAAAGACCTTACTCAGGTGTGCAAAAAATAGGTCGGTCTTTTGGCCGTTGCTTGGAGACCATGATCCATTAGACGCTTTAAAAGTGGGAACGAGAGTGGAGGCCGTTGAATATTTTTCGTGGCTTTCCGCAACGAATAGCCGCCTTTATTCAAAAGGAAAAGATTCTCAAGATAATTTTTAAACGTATCATTTTTAACAGACTTTAGCAGCTTTTTAATCTACTAGTAGCCCTGTTCAAAGAAGTCCTATTCTAAGGTCTCCTGCAATATTGCCAACTCTTCCTCAAGCCTTAAGTAATAAGATCCATTCCTCCCGTGAATAGTACGTGCCTCCCAGCCCCTCATATCCTTCCTCAGGTGCCAAAGGCCAAGGTACCTCCTGCATAATTGAGATTAAATACTGGTACATTATCTATATCAGTAGAACATTTCAATGGAACAGGCACAATCAGTTCGTAATCTGCCCCCAACTTCGATAAGAATCTCAGTAGGGACAGGGACAGCGGATTTCGTCTTCCTTTTCACCACCATACTAATAATAAGCAGAACAGCAGTTAATCAGCTGGAACCCCAACCAATGCGACCACGTATACATTTACCGGCGGTTGGGAGAACCTATGTTTGTAACATAGGTTTGTGCGGTGTATTGCTTGCAACATACACCGCGATAAAAGCAAAAGATCGGAACGACGGCGGGAGGTGCGACAAGTGGAACGGATCGCGACGTTTTACGGCAAGTGCAATCAAAACATAGGGCTAACCTATTTAATTACCGGATAACCAAAATCCGGTCGATCGAGAGTGTACCCGATGCGTTAAACAGTTAGTGCTCGACCTACTGATACATACGCCGTTTGAATCGTGAAAATTGGACGACCGGTTGCTGGTCCCATAGGCAATGTTTAATCGATTTGATTATGTTGTTCAGTTTCACTCTTTCTCTGTTTCTCTACGGTACGTCCCAGGAGATGTTTGTTATTATAAGTTTTGACCTGTGGTTAGTCTCTGTAGCCACTATCGCGTTATTATCATTGCTCGTTCTTTTCAATACCAGTTCTTGTTTCATACGCCCGACCACCTTCTTGAAAGATTCTGCGAATACCATCAACATTCTCAATATTGCATCAATGTAAAACCGTACATATGCATCTAGCAGAATCGCATCATCACCGAACACCCATCCCTCATTGCATACCTCGTTCTTTCGCATGCTAGTAACGACATAATATTCTTTATAGTGCACGTTACCCCGAGGTTTTTCACCCGGCTGACCTCTATTCTGTTCAATTCGTATTGCATGTGGTCAAACATGAATGCCCTCGCGTTGTTCACTGAACGCGTTTTCGACGCCGTTTTATTTTTCGCGACTTCTGTCCTGTCCTCAAACGATCTTTCCACGTGAAGAATACACTCGCACAGCAAGGTGTACTCGTCCATTTGATTGATCGGTATGCGGATCTTTTCGCCTTTCGTATAGGTAGTAGTTCCGTACGGCGAATAGTTGTGGTACTGTTTGTAATTCAATGTCTCATCTTGAGGGTGTGTTTTTATAATCGAAAGCGAGTCTATAATTTTATCTATTTAAGTTTACCACTGGGTGGTTGTCACATATAATATTGCTCTAAATCATTTATAACCTTCTACCGGTTTGATTTTATAACCCTTAGACCGTAACGCGGTAATTCTATCCTCCGTTAGAAGCAACGTTTTCTCTTTGATTGAGCGGATCTGTGATGATCGAATATCAACATGTTATATGCAGTTTATATGTTTGAAGGAATAAACAAACAAAAAAACTATATTCATGATTGCAAAAATTCGTTAACGCTTCTTTTTATTCACGATCCCACCCTCCACAATTCCAGCTGCAACCTTGCTGGTTCGTCGCGTAGATTAAACGGGCGATCGTTCTCGTTGGTCAATTGTATTTCTATCTCGTCGAAAGAACGCTCAGTGACCGGTAGGTATATTGGGTTCGACGGTATCTCTTCGATCATATCGCCCTGATCTTCTGACCGGGGAAATTCGTGCCGTGTACTATCCTGTTTGCAATTAGCGTAACTGCCGCGTATGATGTCGCACATAATGCAGATCACGTTCACGGACGCTATGTTCACCGGGTTTTCGGAAATATGCACTACATCCGGCGCAATCAGTTTCGTCTTGAAGCCGAGTAGTTCCAAAACTGTGTTCATCGGTTGTGTCCACTCAAACGGTAGATTTTAGTTCAGACTCTAGGGTGTTTTTGTTGGCTTTTAACGGCACGAAGCTGCCTACTTCTTTCAGTTTCGACTGAATGTGTTCGGCTATATCTTCAAACTCATAGCAGCCGGTAGGTATCTCTATAGTATGTTCATTTACATTGTTATTCACGTCTGGGGGGAAAGCAAACGTAAATTTGTGTTTGCACCCTCTTCGACGTTCGGTATGTTGTCAGTCATTATGTACAGCATTCTCATTTCCCATGGTCGGATGATAGTTGTAATTCTGGAAAGAATGCATGGGGGATTGTTAAACTGACGCCGCTGAAAGATAAAGACATCGACATGGCTTCCTACAATTAGAAAAAAATAAACACAAGTGAAATAAGCTTTTTCAGATTTCATCCTTTATCTCGCATAAAAACCTCAAACACAAGTGCCGTACAACACGTCGTCGTTGGCTTGATGACGATTATAATTTAATTCTACATCGTTGTCGGTATCAAAATATCGTACTAATTCGTTTGGCGGAGCCATTTTTCCGATGTTGTCAAAATAGTAGACTTTATCGTCGCGTTTCATATAGCAAACCCAGCGAGTATCCGACGCTTCAAAAACGTCCAAGTTAAATTTACCTGCTTCATTTTTCCACGGTTTTTTCGGCAACTTTTTCGCATGAAAACTCTTCTGATGCGTCGGAATTTTAATTGTTTTTCGTACTTTAACAATTCGTAATTATACAGCAGACGTATCGGTACGGAATATAGGATTTTTTTTTATCAGCGTAACCGCTACCGCGTTTCAATTTTAAACGAACGTCTTTCTTTAGATGTAATCTTCCACCCGATTTCTTTGAAGTAGTTTTTGGAGTAGTTTTTTTCTAAACTCGACCGCCTAATTTCGATTTGACTTTTATCCCGTTGGTCACCGCCCACGTTGCCGCCTTTTCCTGCACTCGAATCCGAAGCCGTAATATGCTTCCAAGCCCTTTTGGCTAACTTTATCCGCCTGAGCTCTTACCCTACTGTCTTTGTATTTCGCGTACGCTATATCGTGCAGTTTACAGGCTTCGTCTAACTTATTAATATTCGGGTCGCCTCTTTTCACTCTTTTCCCAAGCTTGGTGCCGGGTCCGCAGTACTATTAGCCTGGAAAATGAGCCTCTACCGGCAGATAATCAACTGCCTTGTTCAAAATAGCACCCGTGGCACTGACCAATGAAGATACGAGATTCCGCAACCTGTTTTTTGTTCACCTTCTTCACCATTCCCATCTCTATTAATATGCGGAATAACAAATAAAGCAGTAGTTACATAAAGCTATCAATATATATCCGGTCGTTGTTTTATAGTTAATTTCAGGCTACAGTTTGGTTTTATCTTGCTTACGAATTATCTGCGATGTATATGTTTTTTTGTCTTGTATAAAATTCTTAATTTCATTCTCTACGTATGTTGTGAGAGTAGCTTGCAAGAGATCTTGGGTGACGAAATTTTCGCTTAAATGTTCGTTGTTTCCTTTACTTGCTTTTTTAGAGCGTTTTCTATGTAATTTTAATTATTAGTAAATGTGTTTTATTGTGAAACTCACTGAATTCACCCCTAAGATTGCCTGTCGCTTGATTCAGTCTTTCCGGATTGAAATACTGTTTGCTCAAACTGATTTTGTATTCGGTGCAAACTGATTTTGTATTCTGTAACATATTTTTTGCCTGACGAAAATTGACGGCGTCGATATCACTTTTGTGTCGGCCACAGAAGAAAGTCGTTTCCCTTTCATATCCTAATCACCGTCGTCAATTAACGCGAACCTCTCATAGAATAGTTCGTACAACCTTTTTTTGTTGCGTCGGCTTATCTCGAAATGTAGATGGTTTGTCTCGCTTTGTCCCCGGAATTTATGAATCGTCGTATAATTTATCCGTATAACATCTATTACTTTCCCTATTTTTGGACTACGAGCTACCAACGATTCGCTATTATGGCTATCTAAATAAGGACTACGCGAACGTTTATCCAAACTGAACCATAAAGAAGCGTTGCTATCCAAACATTGACTGCGCGTTCGCGGTAACGGTACAGAATCCCAACGTTCTGGAGTAGGTGCACTCTAGTGTATATCTGTCACATTCCTTTACCATAGGCGGTAGTGTCGGGTAGCACGTACCTTCTGGAGGCGACACTGTTGGGAATCTTGTAAGGTCTCTGATCGTTTGACGAGGTAATGGTTTCTTGCGAGCCGGAGAACGATCCGAGAATCAGAAGAACTGGATTTACGACGCTTACGTTCACAATCTGCGCTGCAGGATCTCTTGCGTCTCGTGACAGCTTGACCCGGGTTGTATCGTTTCTGCTTGCAAAAAAGGTGTATAGCTCGGTGAAGAAGGTATATATCCTGTCGATATCGGTTTGCGGCCGCTTCCGAAGGGGGTAGTGATTCAAGATTCCCAAAATATAAACCGTCATCCTTGGGCGTGCTGGTGCTGGACGTTGGAGATTGTGGTCTGTACGAATATTGTAGCGTATTTAGAGTAGTCGTTAATGAATATTAACGAGGTATATTTAACTATTTTGCCGGACGTCTCCGTTTAAACAATTTCCTGGTTATTTTACAAAATTTCTCCGACTTGCTACTCTTTATCTGACCGTTCGGTTGCAGATAGGCCCCGGTGGCCAAAGTTTTCTTATAAAATATTCTTATAAAAGATGGTGGCCATCTTATATTTTCAGAATAGGTTTGAAGGTTCTTTCCAATCACTCCTTTCCATCCAATCACTTGTCTGAAAACCATTAAATTTAAGAATTCCGGGGGATAATTCGAAAGTCGTATCGTCAACCTGCAACCGATGTTGATAGATTTTTACTTCTTTTTCGCCCATCATCCACTTGCCTTCCTTATATCTTACACCTCACATAAATGAGAAAAGTGATTGATACAAGAAGGGTAATTAGATTAATTCAGATTAAAAAGAATTTAATTGACTACGACATATCAGCAGAGAAAAAGGAACGATTAAAATAAATTTATCGGATCTGTAGAAGGTGTTAAGAAGAAACGTTGAAAAAGAGTAAAGATTTAAAAGAAATTTGAAACGGTCAGAAACTCAAAGCTGAAAATAATGACCAACGGAGATTGGCATAGGCAGATGATCTCGCTGTACTAATTGAGGGCAGGACGGTAATTGAGGTCCAAGAGAGGGCGAACGCGGCCACTCATATCATTAATGAGTGGATGATTTCTAGGGGTCTGCAGTTGTCATTGGAAAAATGTAGGTGTATCGCCTTCACTGGAAGAAGAGTTCTGGATCCTATTACTATTTTTATCAATGGTAAAGTTATAGAAGAGGTGCATAGTTTGAAATACTTAGGAGTTACCTTCCAGAGGAATTGTAGATACACTGACCATATAAGTAACATATGTAGGAAGGCTGAAGCAATGGTACGGAGTCTTAACATTATAATGGCAACGCAGAATGCCCCTAGAGCATCAAAACGGAGATTGTTGGTGTCAACGATAGTATCCTCGTTGAGGTATGCTGTTCCCGCATGGAGTCACGATATAGATATCAGGCGTAACAAGGAGAAGTTAGCGAGGGTGCATAGGAGAGGGCTCCTGGGTGTGGTGGCCGCGTATAGGACAGTGTCCTATTAAGCCCTTTGTGTTCTCGCCGGAGTACTGCCGATAGACCTCATCGCTAGATATAGAGTCGAAAGATCGAAGGGCAGAGCAGATCAAGAGGCCAAAGATGAAGTCAATACTACCTGGCAGGAGAGGTGGACTAATAGCGGTGTGGGTCGCTGGACAAGACAACTCATCCCGGAGATCGAATCATGGATAAGAAGAGGTTTTGGCGAGATGGATCACTTTTTAACGCAATTTTTCACCGGGCATGGCTCATTTAATAATTACTTAAATAAATTAGGAAGGAGAACAGAGGCAATCTGCATGTGTTGCGAAGAGATCGACGATGCAGAACATACTTTCTTCATATGTGAAACATGGGCCGCCCTCAGATTTGACGGCGATCGACGGGATGACTCCCGAAGCTATAGTACCTTTTTTGACTAGTCAGGAATCCAACTGGAAGAAAATAGCGTGTTACACCAGACAGATCTTATCGCAGAAAAACATCGACGAAAGGAGACAGAGTTTTTGATTTAGGTTAGGGAAGGGAGGACAGCCTCAGCGGGGAGGGCCGGCATGCCGAGGTTTGTCGGTTCCAATGAGCCGCTGGGGGACTCCTGGGGATATAATTTAGGGAATAATAAAACACAAGATATAGAGAAAAGACCTCGACACCACGTCACGACACTCCAGGTATGGCGTGGTGTCTGAAAGGGGCATATAAAATAAAAGATTACTCTCAAAAAGAGCTACCGGTAGGCCGACCTGCCATGCCAGTATATAGTTGGTAGGCGGGAAGGCCTATTTGAGTATAAAGACACTCCCCTGGGTGGCGTAATACCAACAAGTCGGTCCGACCCAGGGGAGCTGAGAGAAAAAAAAAAGTGCTGCTACATATATGATGATGAATTAGAACTTCAAATTTATCATTCATTTTTTGAAAATTTCAGCAGAGAAGACCTAAACGAATACAATAATAAAAGTAACCAAACTAAATTTTGTCAGATGTAAGAAAGACATTACTAGAGAACACAGGTGCTACAAAAATAAAAAACGATTATTCGGGTTTCCGTGTTTTTTTTTTCCTATTCTACCAGAGCGAATAACTTGGATGTTATCGTATCCATGATAATAAGGTTCTATTAAAATAATTATAAAAAATAAAGCAGTTGCAAAAGAAATGACATAAAACAACAAACCTATAGCCTAAAACAACATGATAAATGAAGACGTTATCGTGCAAGAGACTAGTGATTTGCAAAATAATATTAAAAAGGAGAAACGTAACAGTAAAACATAATATCACTAACATTAAAACTTAATAATATAAAGGATGTCTTTTATTTACAAATGATTCATCATTAGATATAAAAAATTATGAGCTCAAAATGCAAACGATACAGTACTTGTTCACAGCGGTATTCTAGAAGTAACGATTTCCTCGCCAACATAGTATAAATTACTCATCGCGATTCATTGTCAACTACCGCCAACCATTCTCTGCATCCATTTACCAGCTTATACTACTATATGCAAACCTGATTATCAATTATAAATTCACGTCATATGAAACTGCCTTACTTATACGTATCATTGTTCATAACTGCATATTAATTATTTTCACACAAAAAAATCAGTAACATCCTTACTAAAGTTTTAGAGGATTAAATAATTTATAAAATTACAACGACTCAGATTAAGAAATTTTTCAGGATCAATCTGAGGAGAAATATTAATACAGCACATTAATAGGTTTTTCTCAAAATTATCGTGGGTCAAAATGATCATGAAACCTACTTCAAAACAAGTGGATAGGAGGAAAAATGTGCCTGTGACTAATTTGTGTTCGGAATAATATTTCTAACTGCAGTGTCACAAGCATTGAGGGTAACAGTATAACAGAGTAACAGAGTAATTTATTCAATTTATATTTTTTTATTTATCTTATTTCATAACAGTTCACACGTTATATAGTAATAAGTAGGTGTGTACACCTACTTATTACGAAGTAAACAGCAAAAGATCCCCTTTTGAAATCAAGATCCCCTTTTTACCCAGCTTTCTTAAGCCTGTATCATGCATAATAAATAACAAATCTTTTGGATAAATTAGTGGACTAATGTAATAGAAAACGTGATAAAACTTGACACTAAGCTGAATTAAGAGGGAAAAATTTATAAATTAAACAATAAACGTAAAATCTTGATAAACAGAATAACTAAATTGGCAAAACTATAAGATCTGAATAAAATTATATCTTAATATGAAAAGGTTGGAGAAACGAAGAAAGAAGAAAAAACAGTCAAGAAATAAAAGAAAACATTTTTACTTTATTTAAGGTTGAATATATTCTCGTAGAAATTTTCATGTTATTTATCATTCAAAATTTAGTATTTGGACAATGTTGATGAAAAGTAGCATTATATCAACCATTCATTTTTGTAAATCTAAATAACCTTATAAATTTGAAAATCCTGGAATACATATTTCGTAAATACAAATACTTATATAATTTATGTTTCAGTTAGTTTAGTTCTTCATATGCTATTCAATATCAGTTAATATCTGTCACATTGATACATTATATTTGCTGTATCTGCTGATTGATACTGATGATGACACAGTTATGTGTTGTAAATCCCTATTCAGTATAACTGTCACGTAACATATCAATTTGATATTGATTACAAATTAATCAAGATACCTGTCATATTAAAAATAAAATAAACACATTTATAAAAATTAAAAACAATATTAAATTTTTAATTCATTACTTATACTAAACTATTTGTTGCTTTTTAAGTTTTCATTATTTTCATACTCTTTGTTTAAATATTATTAATTTTTTACTCGATTTCTTTTTTCCATATATATTGATAGTTTAAAATAAAATAATAAATGAAAAAGGCTACCAAGTACCAGATGTTTTTATGATTTCATGTAATTTTTTATTCTATAATATATTTATTTGTATTATTATATATTATTTTACAGATCTTTTAGTCAGAAAAAGTTTTAGTAATGCTTCTTTCAGAATAATAAAATATTTATGATGTCTTAATTTTGTAGACGACTTTCTCCAAGGACAGAGAATATCAGCTGTAGGATTTATGGTGTAGCCTCCGAATCACTCCTCTGGATATTTTATCTTCTCCTAGTTCTTATACGTGAAACGGTACATTTTCTGCTCCGCTGGATTAATATCATCAGTATAGTAGTAACCTGTTTTGATTTCCTTGTATTGCTTGATTTGTAGTATCTGAAATATAGTTTTGTATTGTGTGAATTTATTTTTAGTTTTATATCCTGGGGAATATATTAACAACAAAGATGTTATTGTCGAATCGATAACCGAGACTGCTTTTATATAATTATTTGAAAGCCAAAATCAGATGTTTTGTTTTCATTATGTGAATTCATTTCACATAATGGAAACAATATACGGGATTGCCACGGTAACGAGCAAGTGAAATAACAAACAAAATAACAGGATAGTTCGTTTTTAATATTTAAACATAAAAAAATATAAGGCAGCAATTATTTAAAAAAATGTTATCTTTTCTTTTACCTTAAGGCAAGACAATTGTTCTTGAATTACAAATTGATACATGGAAATACGAAAAATGAAATAGCTGGAACAAAATCCATACAAATGTATAAAATATTATTCAAAAATACAAAAAATAAGCTAAATTTTTATTTAATTTTTAATTTTTTTTTTTTTTTTAATTAAATTATTATCTGACTGGTCTGATAACTTCTAGCAAAAATTGTTAAGTTATTATAAAGAGCTAATTATGTGTATATTTGCCAAAATATTAAATTAAATTTAGGAAATTCTCTTTGCATAATCTAGATCCTATATCTAGAGGTAGTAAAAACTTCCGATTCTCTGTATGTATTTAAAAGACCGCTTTCGATTATTACAAGACAACGGTTCATTTATTTACTTAAAAACGAATAGGTTAAGTGAATAGTATTCTTCTAAATAACTTCAGTGTTTCGGGGTAAATCACTATTTCTGTGTCAATCATTGATCTGTGAGTATGTAAGAATATTTACAGAAATGTATAATCTTCTTTATTTTAAAACAGACTGCACTGATGATTTATGAAATCATGATCTTTAAATCTTAAAATTAAATTGTCTACACGTCTTGATAATAACATTTATGCATTTATTTGTCATTTAATAAAGTTATTGTACTTCAAACCTAAAACAACGTTATTTCTCGTAAAACAATAAAAACCATTTCTTTTTGTTTACGTTGGTTATCATGTTGTGACATTATTTATTCGATTTTTCTGATCAGAAAAGAAAGGGAACGATCAAGTTTATCCCATATACAGAGTGAGCAACATAAATTCAGAAACCTTGACGCATCCCGGTCAAGGTTACTGAGTTTGCGGTATAGTCAGTGCAGGCCGTGAAATATCTGAGCATTAGACTCGATCAGCGGAGGTCTTTTACTGGTCATGCATGGGAGACGCGACACAAGGCTGAACAGATAGTGAAAAACGTGGGTAGGTTGTTTGGCAACACTGCAGGACCACGTGCCTCAAATCGGAGGCTGTACGCCCACGGGATAAATTTGGTTTTGACTTTAAGGGGTGCTACGTAGAATTGCACTCAGAATAGCGTCGTCATACTCGTCCATGTCCACCGACGCGATCCTTCTGGTCACAGGAAGTACACTGCTACAACAACGGCCGGTTTACGTAGAAAGATTAAAGACGGGACGTCGCACCGGAAGAAATGCTAATAAACCGGCAGGAACGATGGTAGACGTCTGATAAGGGACGCTGGACGCACAGGCTGATCACAGAGATCGGACCGTGGGTCATAAGAGGGTTGGATGAGCTAAACCTTTGGCTCACTCAATTCCTAATCGCAGTTATGGGGTATTCCGCACTTATCTGTTTGGAAGGAGGAGGGTGAATGACCCGAACTGCCCTTACTGCGGAAATCCTGATGATCCAGAACATGTCATCTTTCACTGCTACAGGGGTGAGGAGACCAGACTAAACTGCATGGCTGTTACAGGACAAATCGGTCCCGATAATGTTATACGCTACATGATGACTAACACATACAACTTTACTGCAGTCTGGGGTTCGTAACCTCAGTCCTGAGACAGAAAGATCAAATGGCAAGGGGATGTCGGACAGCCTCCTGCGGAGTCGACATTCGTCCAAGCTTGCCTGGATGGTCGACGATGATGAGGCAAGGGTACTCTTTCACCCTCCTGCTGTAATGTTAAAACCGAGACCCAGATGGGTCGCTCTCAGGGGGCCTGATTAGAAGCGGACAATTAAGGCTCTGTTCTGGCTTCCGGGGTGGTGGGACTAGGAACGGCGTAGCTGGGCCTGGCGACCCTGCTCTGAAGGTTAGAGGCAGGGCACAAAAGCAAGATCCAACTGGCAAGGATTTTAATCTATCATGCTTGAAGATACCTCCCGAGGTTGAGTTATCCTTAATTGCGGGTCCGACTGCGGGAGGGGAGTTGGTGAAGTGGAGGTTAGTTAGTAGGGCGCAGGTATACATATGCATGTCTTGCCTATGTCTATATCTTGCCGGCGGGAAGCATTGGAAACTATATGAAAAAGATCCTATCGTATCTGCTAAGAAATAAGGAGACACCAATATATATATATTGACGATACAAGGAGACAATAGTGTAAGACACTATAGTGTGAATAGTATGAGACATGTGGGCACTAATCAAATACCCATCAAGAAAGCCACACCGCCGGCGGATCAGAGCCGCACTGTTGTTAAAAAAGCCGAAGGCAAGTCATACGCTGAGCTCCTTAGGTCGATGAAGGGAGTGGTGTCGAGCGAGGAGGCCAATAATGTCATATCGTTGCGTAAGGGCTGCAATGAGGAGCTACACGTTAGGATCGAGGGCGTAAAGAATGCAGAGAACATTACCACTCTACTCAGGGACAAGGCGGCTGATCTGCATACGGATCTTAAGAGCAGAGCTAGTAGGAGAGTGGTAGTACACATCAGGGATGTGGAGATGGATTCTGCTGAACAGGACGTGATGGTTGCAATAGCCAACAGGATTGGCCCTAACGAAGATTTTAAGATATCGTCAGTCAGGAAGTGTTTTGGTGAGACTAGAGTGGCGAGACGTGAGTTTTGGCTCACGATTATCACCTCTTACAGAGCCACGTGTAAGTTAGTCGAACAAAGGCTGAGGATAGGGTGGATAAATTGTAGAGCCTACATACGCGAGGATGAGGAAAGGTGCTATCGGTGCTGGGGAACCGGGCACAGGAGGCAAGACTGTAAGGGCCCGGATAGGATGAAACTCTGTTTCAATTGTGGAGGTGAGGCCATAAGATTGTAGTCTGCCAAGAGCCGAAGCGGTGTCTTGATTGCGGTAGCAAAGATCACAGGACTGAGGCATGGCTATGTAAGAAAGATCAGCTTTACATTATTTGCAAATGTAAACAGGAGTCATCTTGCACATGATTTGGTCGCACGAGAAGTAGCTGAGAAAGAGATAAACCTTCTTGCAGTTGCTGAGCCTAACAGATACGAAGCCGCTAAATCTAGTTGGATAACTGATACGGAGGGCGATGTTGCCATAATGGTTGCTAGTAGCAGTATTCACTGGAGGCTCAGGTTCAGGGGTAGGGGTGTTGTTGCTCTGGAGAATGAGTCTGTCATGATAGTGAGGGTGTACGTGTCACCAAATATAGACTTAACTGAATTCACTCGCTTTATTGACATCTTGCAGGATGTAATAATTAATTCGCCGAAAAAATTGGTCATGCTGGTAGACTTCAATAGTAAAATGGTGAATGCTGGTAGTAGCTACACGAACAGGAGAGGAAAAATTCTGGCAGATCTGCTGGAAATAACTGGGTGTCACTATGTTAACGATGGCACCCCTACCTACGTCGCCAGAGGCTACCAGTCGGTCTTAGATCTGACCATCCTGGATAACAGATGGAGAGGAGAACAATACAATTGGATGGTCCTCCTTGATGAGATTGCCAGTGATCATCGTGCAACGAGACTACTGATAGACGCAAATCTCGAGCGAGTGGAGTATCCCTGCCCACTGAATTTCACAGCCGATCAAATAGAAGTAATAGTTAATAGGACAGCTGATAGGTTAAGGGACAGGCAGCAACAGACCCCTGAAGCTTTATCGAATATAGTTATGCAAGAGATAGACAGGATGGCAAATAATACTGCAAGGAGACGAAATGTATATTGGTGGACAGCCGAGATTGGTAAATTGAGACAAGAACTCCAGTCCTTAAGGAGAAGGAAACAGAGATTACTTAGAAACGATAGAGAGGAATATCAGCATGCAGCAAGAATGTATACTGAAACCAAAAGGGCCCTGAATAAAGCCATTAAAAAGAAGAAAAGAGAATGTTGGAGCAATCTCTGTAAAGAGCTAGACACTGAACCATGGGGTCAAGCTTATCGCATAGTGACGAAGAGATTCGGAAGACGATTGCCTGTGCTGGACAGGGCAAACGCAGAGATACAGGTGGCGAATTTGTTCCCCAGAACGATGGCTGAAGACAGTGGACCCACACCCTGTGAGGCCAGGAGGTTTACCATCGATGAATTACAACTGGCAGCCAAAAGTTAGGCATTAAAGAAAAGCCCCGGGCCTGATAGGATCCCCGCAGCGGTAATAAAGGGTTTGATCAGGAAGACTCCCTGGGAGTTATTAGAGATCGCTAGCTATGGTTTAGAGAGGATGTTTTTCCCTCCATGTTGGAAGGAGGCCAGAGTGGTCTTCCTTCCTAAAGGTGCACCTACGGCTGAGGACGCCACTTATAGGCCGTTGAGTCTGCTAAATACCATGGCTAAACTTGTAGAGAAGATGCTAGCGAGCAGAATTATACAGGAATTAGAACAGGGAGTCGGGATCAGTGCAAACCAATATGGTTTTTGGCGGGGGCGGTCCACGGTGCAGGTCATCGGTAGAATTTCGAACCGGGCCAACGAGGTCAAAAGAGGAACTTGGCGTACTAGACGCATACCGTTGATAATCTCACTTGATATAAGGAATGCCTTCGGATCAGTTAGTTGGAGACATATAAATAGTACGATGACCTCAATAAGGTACTGCGCCCTTATTTACGTAGACAAATTGAGGATTATCTTTTCGATAGAAAATGTAGCATCGAGGCCCAGGAGGGAAGGATACATTTTGAGATGCACTAAAGGGTGCCGCAGGATCAGTCCTGGGGCCGCTGCTATGGTTGCTTGTCATAGACGACCTCCTGCTTAAAAGTTTCCCTGATGGAGTGTGATTGCTGGCTTATGCGGACGATCTCGCAGTCTTTGTGGAGGGCAGAACGGTTGATCAGGTATAAGAAAGAACGAACGCGGCCACCCACATTATAAATGAGTGGATGGATATGAAAAGTATCGGTGTATTGCCATAGACCCCATTGCTGTATTTATAAACGGTAATGTCATTGAGGAGGTTTACAGTCTGAAGTATTTGGGTGTCACCCTCCAGAGGAATGGTAAATACATTGAACACATAGATAACATCTCTAAGAGGGCAGAAAATATGGTGAGGAGTCTTAACATCATAATGTCAACGCAGAACGCCCCTAGGGCATCCAAGCGCAGACTGTTAGCATCAACAATAATATCTTCACTCATGTATGCGGTACCTGTATGGCATCAGGCGATAGACATTGGTCGTAACAAGGAGAAACTTGCCAGAATGCACAGGAGGATACTACTTGGCGTGGTGGCCGCTTATAGGACGGTGTCCTACCAAGCACTCTGTGTGCTTGCGGGGGTGCCAGCAATCGATCTCATCGCGAAATACAGGGTTGAGAGGTCTAAGGGGAAAATAGAACAAGAGGCCAAAGAGGAAATCAATACTTTGTGGCAAGAAAAATGGGCCGATGATGGTGTGGGTCGATGGACGAGGCGGCTCATCCCTGAGATTAAACCGTGGGTAAGCAGAGGATACGGTGAAATGGACCATTACTTGACACAATTTTTCTGTGAACACGGTGTATTTAATTATTATTTAAATAAAATAGGCAGAAGGGACGAAACAACCTGTATGTGACCAACTTTACCATGCGGAGCACACCTTTTTCATGTGTGACAGGTGGGCCGTCTTGCGATTTAATCAGAACATCAATGGATTAACACCTGACAATATAGTGCAATTTATGAGTAGCAATGAATATAACTGGAACACAGTAGCAGGTTATATTAGGCAGATTCTAACCCAGAAATATGTTGATGAAAGAAGCCAAGGATATTAGTATAGACTAGGTTAGGGAGGACAGCCTTAGTGGGGAGGGCCGACATGCCAAGGTGTGTCGGTTCCAATGAGCCGCTGGGGACTCCAGTGGCTCTTAGTTAGGAATATTGGAAAAGGAAGATCAGTGAAAAGACCCGACACTACGCCACGACAAACCAGGTATGGCGTGGTGTCAGAAATGGGCAATTCTAAATAAGGAACTCTCAAAAGAACTGAACCGGTGGGCCAACCTGCCATGCCAGACGTACAGCTGGTAGGTAGGGAGGCCCATTAGAGTCAAAAGACACTCCCCTGGGTGGCGTAATACCAATTCGGTCTGGCCCAGGGGAGTTGAGAGAAAAAAAAATGAATGAGGATGATATGTATGAGTGTAAATGAAGTGTAGTCTTGTACTGTCTCAGTTCGACCATTCCTGAGATGTGCGGTTAATTGAAACCCAACCACCAAAGAACACCGATATCCACGATCTAGTATTCATATCCGTGTAAAAATAAGTGACTTTACTAGGACTTGAACGCTGGAACTCTCGACTTCCAAATCGGCTGATTTGGGAAGACGCGTTCACTACAAGTCCAACCCGGTAAGTTGAGATAACGAGTTTAATCTGTTCATACCGTAAGTAACACAGGCGAAATGAGTTTTCAGTCAGAAATACAATTTGTTTACATCAAAAATTAATTTAAATGTCAGGAAAAGATTTTTTAAAGTATATGTTTAGAGCGTCGCTTTATATGGAAGTGAAACTTGGATGATCGGAGTACCTGAGAAGAAAAGATTAGAAGCTTCTGAAATGCGGTGCTATAGGAGAATGTTAAAAACCAGGTGGATGGATAAAGTGACAAATGAAAATGCAAGATGAAGACAAGATGAAGAAACAAGCATTTGGAAAAATGTAGTTAGAAGAAGAGACAGACTTATAGGCCACATATTAAGGCATCCTGGAATAGTCGCTTTAATATTAGAGGGTCAGGTAGAAGGAAACAATTGTGCGGGCAGGCAACTTTTGGAATATGTAAAACAAATTGCTAGGGATGTAGGATGTAGGGGGTATACCGAAATGAAACGACTAGCACTAGATAGGGAATCTTGGAGAGCTGCATCAAACCAGTTAAATGACTGAAGACAATAAAAAAAAAATCGTAAGTTGAAACTACAGTGCTGTACTAGTAACACTTACTAATGCCATCTATCGAATATATAAACAACTAACATGTTACTTTTTTTCTTTCATGCTAATCGTACACATTCATGACATATCTGTGTTAACCTTTTTTTAATATGTAAAAAAAAAATAACGACACAATTATTTAAATTTTTGTGTTAAAATTTTAGGATCTTTTCCGTTAAGTGTCAATTATTTTTCATTATATACTTCTGTCTTGTCTGTCTTTTTTCTTTTAAACGTTAAAAATACCGATTAATGTTTTCACTTCGGTGTTTACAAAAATTATAAAATCAGATAAGACATAATAACGAGTCACATATTAATTGTAAACACATGTTATAAACGCGTTTTGTTTTTAATAACGCGTGTTTTGCAAATTAGAACATGTGGGTCGTATGTTGGCTAACAATTTTTTAAGTACGTATTGCGAGTCGCGTGTTTATTCCCATTCAGTCGCTACAAATTTTATTCGTCTCGTAGAAAAGGTTGCAAATCAAAACGTATGTGTCGCGTTCCTATAGCAGCACGGTATTGTGTACAACCCTCGCTCTTATCAATGTAGTCAAGAAATGATTTTCATATAGATACACTTGATTGGTGGATTTGCTCCGTGGATAGTTGTACGAGATACAAACAGTTACGTCAGGAAACTTTCGTTGTCGTATCTAGATTACCATTCCGCAAAAGAGAATTTTTTTTTCTTACTGCTGGGTGAAGAAGGAAATAATCGTCAAATTTTGTTTACAGGCGTTGGACATTAATCGTACCAAAATGTTGATCGACGCATTTACTGTGAGTAAAGTTTGTGCCCACAATATTACAAACAATCCCTTGTTATCGGGGAGCTCGGTGAAAACTTGTTCTCACGTCAAAATCATAATGTCGGAGGATCTACCTCAGCAATGATTTTAAGCAGTATCTGCCGTGAACCTAAATAATGTTTCTGGTCGCTGTGCAGGACAGAAGTGCAAAAACGTTATTGCCTATCATAGCGAATTATAATCGGCCGGAACGGTAATTATCTCAGACGAGTGGCAAGCATTTGAAACCTACCGAATAATTATAACCATCAAATGGTCAATCACTCGGAAAATTTAGTTTACCAGAAAAGAGGAGCTCGTTTATAGCTCAAACTATAGAAATTACTTGGAGATCAGTAAAACAACGGAATAAAACTGACTGTAACACCTGTAGAACACGGTTGAATCGTATCCCGTTTGAGTTTATTCGATGCCAATGGTAGCAAGATCGCGATTTTTTTTTCAACGAATCCTAAGAAATATTGCCGCTTATTGACATTCACAATGATAAAAAAGGGGAGTTTTTTTTTCGTTAAGTACATGGCAGTTTAATATCATAATATTACGTAATTTCTTAAAACAACCGTATTTTGACACTTAACGGAAATGATACAAAATTAATACGTAATTAATCGACATATTATTCTTTTCAAATAAAAATAGGTATAAAAAATAAAAAAAGGTGATATCATTTCCTCTTTTCCGTTAAAATTAAACATACTGTTCATAAAGTTACTCAAATTTAAAATAGCACGCTGATTATCCAAAGCCCAATTTTTCGGACGATTAACTAGCCGGATTGCTTACATCTGCATTGTGCAGAAAAAATTAGTATACTACTTAAAAAAATCTAAATTACTATTCAAATAAAGCTTTTCTTTTACACAAACTCTATGATCTTTTATTTTTACTGGGTTTTTAAATAAATTTTTGGTAAATTTTATCGTATGAAACGTAGTAAATTTAGGCTTATGTTAAAGTAATTATAAAATTAATTTCTGAAAATATTAATGGAAACTGGTCAAATTGTCAAGCGTATGATGTAATTATGATATTTGTTTTAATTCTGCTGTGCACATACATTAGATCAAAACAAATGCCATCATTACTATATTTTTTGCCAGATTATTTTAAAATAAATAGTGTTTTTAAAGGTAAGTTTTTATTATTGACCGTCACAAAATTTTATTCTGTCTATTAATCAACGGAGAAATCCAATTTTGCAGAAGATCCAATTTTTGTAAATTCTGATGCTTTTATCAGCAAATTTATATAATCGGGGACCTTTTCCAATAGGTGGCAGCATTTGCGTTTTTGTTGAAAGTTGTGTTAATACGCCTCGGTATGCGATGGAATGCCATCGTAGCCGCATGGCGTGACATTGCCGCCGCCATCACGCAGTAATTAATTATTTATAATATTCCATTCCTCAGAAATCATATATGCAAGTTGAATCCTTCATTGATTGTTGACATATGTTTATTTTTGTCTAGTGTACATTGATTATTATTGATAATGTATTGTGTGACGTAGAGCTCCGTGAATTGCCTGCGGTTGCCTGTCTATTTCCTGGATGGGTTCGGTATATTTGTCTTCAATTTCTGTAGGGCATATGGATTGCTCCTATAAAAATTTCCTTTAAAGTAACCCACAGAAAGAAGTCTGAACTAGTTAGATCAGGAGATGTTCGTGGCCACAATCCTTTAGAAATCATTCTTCTAACGAAAAAACCTGTAGTATCTCCATAGTAGAGCAACCTCTATGATAAGTGGCGCTGTCCTGTTACAACTAGCAGTCACACTCATCCTCTTGTAGTAACCCTATGAATAGTTGATTAATTTGTCTATGGACGGAAGCATCCTCAGTTTTTCCAAAAAACAAGGGTTCTATTATTCATCGCCTTAAAACCGCACACCATACGCCAATTTTTTTGTGGGTGGGGGAGATTCAAAGAAATTTGTGGGCTTTCAGTATTCCATGTTCGGTAGTTCTGATTATTAACATACCCACCAAGATGAAACCACTCTTAATCTGTGAAAAACACTTGATCTAAAACGCCAGTGTTACCTCTGACAAAGTTCCTGAACCGTTGACGATAATGAATCCTTTTAGCATAATCAACATTAGTTAGCTCATGGATAATCTGTATTCGATACGAATAACATTTCAACATACTCCTCGCTGCAGTGTGACTGAACCTAGTGAAATGTACTTTTCCTGGCTTAGTCTTCGTAAAAAATTTATGAGGAGATCTTAATTAACTGCAGCATTAATGTCCTGTACGACCTGTACAATTAAAAGGCTGACCTGTGTCGGCATGTTTCTGATCTAACAGCAAACCTGTTGTTAGATCAACAACCTGTTGATCTAACCAGGTTGATCATATGAGTGAAATATTTTAATTAATTTCTGAGTAAGATTTTTCACTTGCGCTTCCTTTTTTAATCTCTTCCTGAAATTTCGCCGACATACAACATGAGATTTCGTCTCTAAGTAAGTTTTCATCACGAATATACGTTCTTCAACAGTAACCGCGTTTTAACAAACGAAATATGATTACGCAATCTTGTTTAAATTCCACAGAGATTGGCAATACTCAAATGTGCAGGCAATAAACAGTCCTTCTCACTCCAGCTCCAATCATAACAATATCTAATAATTATTTTATACATCTCACATCAATATATGCATTTTAACATATATATGCATTCAGTTTCTAAGAGATGAGGCCTCTTTTAACATTCTGTAATCTTATAAGTAACTCTTAAATAGCTACCTAATAGCAAAAAATAAAGAAATAGAATTTAACTAATCCTCTTACCTTCATTCAATTTTTAGATATGAAATTACTACTTGGAATATAATGTAGGTCACTTTTGAAAAAAGTTGTAAATAGTCTTAAATGACTGCCATTTTGGTTACATACCTAACATAATAGTAAGGTGTATGTAAACGGTTACGTAGCCCTTAGTAGCCTGAAGTAAAATTTTTTTTCATTGCTTCTTAAAATATCCATTTAAAATTTTTGATTTGCTCACCTATGCGAGTCCCTGTTGGCTTTTAAGTGTGATGGTCTCATACAGAAAAATAGATCGTTTTGAGAAAGGAGAATTTGCTAAATTGTACTTTTTCTCAGTTGAAAAAGTTTCTTTTAAACATTTTCATACTTTATTCTCATTTATGAATGTGTGTATGTGTGTGTATTTATTATATATATATATACATACTAGCTTCCTGTCTCAGCTCGCGGTAAATAGTTAAATAGTTACTTGCGTTTCCCGTAGTGGTCAATATTTTTGTTTTATATTCATTAGTCAGGTAATTGGAGGCAGGTACAGCCAGTCACAAATACAGTAATGGTCACAGTGGCTGTATTCGTTGAGCCACAGCGCCGTATACTTTCACATCCCTAAAAAAAAAACCGAAAGTGGTTTTTAAATATTTATCTGAAGAGTATTTGCAAGCCCAGATCTACTGAATATCTCGTTTACTGTAGTCGGGATTGGGAAAATTTACAATCGTTTTTCAAAAATTTTTTTACCTTTCTTCATTCCCTTTCAAGGACGAATTGCAAAAATCAAGAAATCGGTTTATTGACATGAAAATTATTCTCACCAAAAATCAGGTTGATTTCTACATTTGTTACAATGAAATTAAAAAAATTACAGGTTTAAAAAACAATTTTAACCTTCGAAAACTCGGAATGGAACTCAAAAAATCTAGAAATTCATTTTAGATGTTCATAATCAATCAGTTCAAACCCAGCTCACACAGAAATAGACACTCACAGTTCACAATACATTAATTCAATCATTAAAGTTTTTGCTTTAATGAAGTGAATTTAAAAAACCCTCTTCCTCTTTTACACACACATACACACACACATATATATATATATACATATATATATGTGTGTGTATGTATGTATATATATATATATATTTTTTTTTTTTAATTTGTTTATATTTTTTACTTCTAAAATATATTAATTTTATTTTTTTTAAGTTAGGACAACAATGAAGCAAGCAAATATCATTTCTTCTTCTTTATTTTTCTTTTCTCTCAATATATATTCTTTCATCCTTTCCGCGTGTTTTTATCTTTCTTTTTTCCGGCCATTTCATTTTTGTGTAATTCTTTACTTTCCTCGCCGTTATACGTACCCATGGTTGCTCTTTTTTTTCCAGAGTTTAATGAATGTTTGTTTATTTACTCTCTGTTCATCCATTCTGTGTAAATATGGCCCAGGTATCTCAGTATCCTTTTTGTTACCGCTCTTTAACAGAGCCCAGTCGGTAAGGTATAACGTTTCACCTCTATGGTATCGTTCTCATTACTGTGGCGGATTGGCTGGGTTTGAACCTTTTAAGAAGTTCTTTATATTATAGATTTCTTTGATCAGGCAACGTACAGGCGGCGCAACGAATATTCATGTTTACGGCAGCGACAGCCGCAGTTCCGATTATTCTACTCGTGCCATGCTTTTAGCATAATATTTGCTTCATTACCTAACAACGAATAGGCCTTCTTAAGATGTGTTGTGTTGTTATTATTGGATCGCAGAACACATTTTTTTTATATTTTAATCACCTCAATGTTAATATTTCGAACATTATTACATTTTTAATTTTAATTTAATTTAATTATATATATATATATATATATATATATATATAGATTTTTTATGTCAAATTTAATTTCCTAACTGAAACCTTTTAATTAATATCCGACAATTTTCTTCGAAAGAAATTATTATTATGCATTTTCAAAATGGAAAACGTGCTAAGAATTACAAAAGCGCAGCGCTTATGTGAAGCGGGAAATTGTGAAATAGAGAGCCTACACTTAAAAGGTATAATATCAAAATCATTTTGATTCGCAATAAAATAAATCATTCTATTTTCAAACAGATATTGAAAAGTAAATGCAAGATAATGATTACAAACAGTAAATAATGGAATAATAAATTACAGCAGAAATTAATTATTTTTAAATGGTAGAACAAAACAAAACTATTTTAATAATAAAACGATGAACGCCATCCACTTTGCAAGAATTATTAGAATTTATGATGTTACTGTCATCAGAATCATCATCGTAATCATCGATGTCACTTTCATTATCTTCTAGTAAAAAAATAATAAATGATTCAATAGCATTGTCAAAAATGCGTCCTTGTGGCATAAATTCAGCTTCTGTTTCCTTAACTTTATTAAAATACAGCTTCCCGTTTTTTTTCTTTCAAACCCGCCACTTTATTTTCACATAACTTTTGAATATCTTTGATATCAAAAGTTACAGTATGATTTGTTACGTCCGTTAACTTATGACCATCTCGATAGGATTTAAATTTGAGTGGCATGGAGGTATTTGGAGAACATCATGCCCATTATTTTTGTAAAAGTTCGTCAAACGCATAAACAGAAACGTTTTCTGTTTGCTTTTACCAGATTGTACAATTGTTGTTTCAGAAATCAAACGGCAGGAATGAATGAAGAACATAATGCTTATGAAACCGATTATCATATCTTCTTTTATAAATTGGAAATCTGAAATTTTTCTAAAACGGCCTTGCGACAGGGTGTGTTGTAAAAAATTACAACACAATTATTGGGAAGGTTGGAATTAACAATTCTTCTGTCCATTTTAAGTAATTTTCCGCTTTTATTTGACCTCTGTAATTACCACTTTTTAAACTTGCTTGCCAAATTAGTAAGGCGTTTGGTATAAAATCCATTTCTCCTCCGACACGCACTATAATAAATTTGCTGCCTTTCGAAACAGTAACTTTTATCCATCACCTGAATCAAAACACTACGATGTAGTGAGAGAAAGATTTTTCGAGATATATTCTCGGCCTATTTTCGGTTCTAAACATTTTTACGGTAGTCACGATACTGAATACGCTTAAATCTTATGTCATGTCGCTCTGAGAACTTTTCCGTTATTTTCGACTTTTTTTCAAATAAGTCTCTATTCCTGAATAACCAATGGCATCTTTAATCGCTAACCTTATCTTTTTCACCGTCGGCAGTTGTTTGTGAATTTTGTGAAATTTTTTTTGGTCCGTCCCGCCACACACTTGAATGATTCTGAGAAAGGTGATTGACTCATTTCCTGAGTTATAATGCTTGGCTTGTACGTATTATTTTTACAATAACTAAAATCACGATAGCTTATAAACTGTAGTTATATACCTTACTTAGGCCTTTAGGCCAGATCTGTGCCAATTCGGCTTGGACAAGCTATAATTTGTGTATAGGTATGAATATGAAACATTTGTGCGCTTTTGAAGACAAAAATTAATGTTAGTCATCAACTTAGATAATCGGGATGGACTTTAAATACAAATGATCTTGTATTTACGCATACAGTTGAAATAGTAAAGTTTGATAGAAAAAGCATAATCAAATGAAATTTTCTTTAAAATATTACATTCGTATAGTTGTGATTAAATTTTGGCTGTATAAAGAGAAAATTTACCGAGATAGTTCTGCGTTTAACCACCATTTTTACTCGATAATTTTTACTAAGTTATGTTCCTATACCGTAGATTGAAGGTATAACGAAGTAAAAATTTAAAACTCTTCTTTTTAAAAATTTTTAAATACTACCCATATATAGACGACCCATATAATAATTGGGCAAAATTTGTAGAAAATAGGTTCGGTCTATCCTGAGATATAAGGTCAAAAGCGGTGCAAAACACATATATATTAGCAAACATTTGACACCCAATTTTTGGGACATCATATTTTGTCATGCAAGTCTGTCACAAGGAGAGCCATGCAGTATTTGTCCCTTACAAGAGCCATCAACTTTTTTTACTACTTTCACTGGATCTATAAAAAATATAACATTAGAGCTTTTTTATTACATACGATCTAAATAAAATATTTTTATTTTTTATTAATAAAAATTAAAACAATAATTAATAAAGCAGTGTTTAATTCGTAACACAGCAACGTCATGTAATTTAAATATTTAATTCTATTCAATTATCTAATAAAAGTGCATGGGTCGGTTAAAAACTGTCGGTTACAAAAGTCGGGTAAAAACTAAAATAATAACAAATTACATAAATTAAAAAAAATAATTTTATAATAAGTAAAGAAAACAAAAGCTTCAAATAAGGTAAAGGCGTGATACAGAAGACCTGGAAAAGACAAGTGGTACACATTTACAACATTTATAATGGGTGTTTGTTTTAGAGTTATAGAATTTTGAATTGAAATAAAACACATAAAAAGGTAAGTTTGAAAACAATTTTGTTTTTATCAAAGATAATTTTTCCGTTTATTTTTGAAAATAATTTCAACCACGATTAACTTAGATCAACAGGACTAGACAATTCCAATTTTGAACCAATTTAAATGTAATTCGGGACCTATGTTGTTAATAACAAGAGTTATGTTTCCTTCCAAAGCGTGAATTGTTGTTGGTTTATCAGCATAAACAAAGAGCAAAACATCCCCAAAGAAAATAATCTACTGGTGTTAAGTCACATGATCTTGGAGGACAATTCACTAGAATATTACGTCAAATAATTCGGTCGCAAAATTGATTAAATGAATGGAATAATTTGGTAGCAGGATGTGGTTTAGATACTTCCGATCTTCTTGAACTATCACTGACAATACCGATATTTTCGTCTGTACTTACAGGTCTTGTTGGTTTTTCATGAAGTAGAATTAATGTTTTTCAAAAATTATCAACATTCGGACGAATAAGTTGCTCTGATGGACGATTACGTGCACCATAAAAATTACGAAGAACTAAAAGTTTGGCAAACACAACATTGATTTTTAGAATTATAAATGGTGTAATAATAAACATATAAAATTTGTTGCGGCGTAATATTTTCCATGATAATTTTCGTTGCTCATTATTACAAAAATTCATGAATAAAGAAGTGAACAGTAAAACAGAAACGGATGAATAACATGGTTATTCTGGGGTGAAGATAAAGTGAGGTGGGGAGGAGGGCCCCCACCTCTAAAAATTTCCAATAATTCATAAATCAAGAAGTGAAGTCACACAGAAACGGATGAATAACATGGTTATTCTGGGGTGGTGATAAAGTGAGGTGGGGAGGAGGGCCCCCACCTCTAAAAATTTCCAATAATTCATAAATCAAGAAGTGAAGTCACACAGAAACGGATGAATAACATGGTTATTCTGGGGTGGCGATAAAGTGAGGTGGGGAGGAGGGCCCCCACCTCTAAAAATTTCCAATAATTCATAAAGCAAGAAGTGAAGTCACACAGAAACGGATGAATAACATGGTTATTCTGGGGTGGCGATAAAGTGAGGTGGGAAGGAGGGCCCCCACCTCTAAAAATTTCCAATAATTCATAAAGCAAGAAGTGAAGTCACACAGAAACGGATGAATAACATGGTTATTCTGGGGTGGCGATAAAGTGAGGTGGGGAGGAGGGCCCCCACCTCTAAAAATTTCCAATAATTCATAAAGCAAGAAGTGAAGTCACACAGAAACGGATGAATAACATGGTTATTCTGGGGTGGCGATAAAGTGAGGTGGGGAGGAGGGCCCCCACCTCTAAAAATTTCCAATAATTCATAAAGCAAGAAGTGAAGTCACACAGAAACGGATGAATAACATGGTTATTCTGGGGTGGCGATAAAGTGAGGTGGGGAGGAGGGCCCCCACCTCTAAAAATTTCCAATAATTCATAAAGCAAGAAGTGAAGTCACACAGAAACGGATGAATAACATGGTTATTCTGGGGTGGCGATAAAGTGAGGTGGGGAGGAGGGCCCCCACCTCTAAAAATTTCCAATAATTCATAAATCAAGAAGTGAAGTCACACAGAAACGGATGAATAACATGGTTATTCTGGGGTGGCGATAAAGTGAGGTGGGGAGGAGGGCCCCCACCTCTAAAAATTTCCAATAATTCATAAAGCAAGAAGTGAAGTCACACAGAAACGGATGAATAACATGGTTATTCTGGGGTGGCGATAAAGTGAGGTGGGGAGGAGGGCCCCCACCTCTAAAAATTTCCAATAATTCATAAAGCAAGAAGTGAAGTCACACAGAAACGGATGAATAACATGGTTATTCTGGGGTGGCGATAAAGTGAGGTGGGGAGGAGGGCCCCCACCTCTAAAAATTTCCAATAATTCATAAAGCAAGAAGTGAAGTCACACAGAAACGGATGAATAACATGGTTATTCTGGGGTGGCGATAAAGTGAGGTGGGGAGGAGGGCCCCCACCTCTAAAAATTTCCAATAATTCATAAATCAAGAAGTGAAGTCACACAGAAACGGATGAATAACATGGTTATTCTGGGGTGGCGATAAAGTGAGGTGGGGAGGAGGGCCCCCACCTCTAAAAATTTCCAATAATTCATAAATCAAGAAGTGAAGTCACACAGAAACGGATTAATAACATGGTTATTCTGGGGTGGTGATAAAGTGAGGTGGGGAGGAGGGCCCCCACCTCTAAAAATTTCCAATAATTCATAAATCAAGAAGTGAAGTCACACAGAAACGGATGAATAACATGGTTATTCTGGGGTGGCGATAAAGTGAGGTGGGGAGGAGGGCCCCCACCTCTAAAAATTTCCAATAATTCATAAATCAAGAAGTGAAGTCACACAGAAACGGATGAATAACATGGTTATTCTGGGGTGGCGATAAAGTGAGGTGGGGAGGAGGGCCCCCACCTCTAAAAATTTCCAATAATTCATAAATCAAGAAGTGAAGTCACACAGAAACGGATGAATAAAATGGTTATTCTGGGGTGGCGATAAAGTGTGGCGGGGAGGAGGGCCCCCACCTCTAAAAATTTCCAATAATTCATAAAGCAAGAAGTGAAGTCACACAGAAACGGATGAATAACATGGTTATTCTGGGGTGGCGATAAAGTGAGGTGGGGAGGAGGGCCCCCACCTCTAAAAATTTCCAATAATTCATAAATCAAGAAGTGAAGTCACACAGAAACGGATGAATAACATGGTTATTCTGGGGTGGCGATAAAGTGAGGTGGGGAGGAGGGCCCCCACCTCTAAAAATTTCCAATAATTCATAAAGCAAGAAGTGAAGTCACACAGAAACGGATGAATAACATGGTTATTCTGGGGTGGCGATAAAGTGAGGTGGGAAGGAGGGCCCCCACCTCTAAAAATTTCCAATAATTCATAAAGCAAGAAGTGAAGTCACACAGAAACGGATGAATAACATGGTTATTCTGGGGTGGCGATAAAGTGAGGTGGGGAGGAGGGCCCCCACCTCTAAAAATTTCCAATAATTCATAAAGCGAGAAGTGAAGTCACACAGAAACGGATGAATAACATGGTTATTCTGGGGTGGCGATAAAGTGAGGTGGGGAGGAGGGCCCCCACCTCTAAAAATTTCCAATAATTCATAAATCAAGAAGTGAAGTCACACAGAAACGGATGAATAACATGGTTATTCTGGGGTGGCGATAAAGTGAGGTGGGGAGGAGGGCCCCCACCTCTAAAAATTTCCAATAATTCATAAAGCAAGAAGTGAAGTCACACAGAAACGGATGAATAACATGGTTATTCTGGGGTGGCGATAAAGTGAGGTGGGGAGGAGGGCCCCCACCTCTAAAAATTTCCAATAATTCATAAAGCAAGAAGTGAAGTCACACAGAAACGGATGAATAACATGGTTATTCTGGGGTGGCGATAAAGTGAGGTGGGGAGGAGGGCCCCCACCTCTAAAAATTTCCAATAATTCATAAAGCAAGAAGTGAAGTCACACAGAAACGGATGAATAACATGGTTATTCTGGGGTGGCGATAAAGTGAGGTGGGGAGGAGGGCCCCCCACCTCTAAAAATTTCCAATAATTCATAAATCAAGAAGTGAAGTCACACAGAAACGGATGAATAACATGGTTATTCTGGGGTGGCGATAAAGTGAGGTGGGGAGGAGGGCCCCCACCTCTAAAAATTTCCAATAATTCATAAATCAAGAAGTGAAGTCACACAGAAACGGATGAATAACATGGTTATTCTGGGGTGGCGATAAAGTGAGGTGGGGAGGAGGGCCCCCACCTCTAAAAATTTCCAATAATTCATAAATCAAGAAGTGAAGTCACACAGAAACGGATGAATAACATGGTTATTCTGGGGTGGCGATAAAGTGAGGTGGGGAGGAGGGCCCCCACCTCTAAAAATTTCCAATAATTCATAAATCAAGAAGTGAAGTCACACAGAAACGGATGAATAACATGGTTATTCTGGGGTGGCGATAAAGTGAGGTGGGGAGGAGGGCCCCCACCTCTAAAAATTTCCAATAATTCATAAATCAAGAAGTGAAGTCACACAGAAACGGATGAATAACATGGTTATTCTGGGGTGGCGATAAAGTGAGGTGGGGAGGAGGGCCCCCACCTCTAAAAATTTCCAATAATTCATAAATCAAGAAGTGAAGTCACACAGAAACGGATGAATAAAATGGTTATTCTGGGGTGGCGATAAAGTGTGGCGGGGAGGAGGGCCCCCACCTCTAAAAATTTCCAATAATTCATAAAGCAAGAAGTGAAGTCACACAGAAACGGATGAATAACATGGTTATTCTGGGGTGGCGATAAAGTGAGGTGGGGAGGAGGGCCCCCACCTCTAAAAATTTCCAATAATTCATAAATCAAGAAGTGAAGTCACACAGAAACGGATGAATAACATGGTTATTCTGGGGTGGCGATAAAGTGAGGTGGGGAGGAGGGCCCCCACCTCTAAAAATTTCCAATAATTCATAAAGCAAGAAGTGAAGTCACACAGAAACGGATGAATAACATGGTTATTCTGGGGTGGCGATAAAGTGAGGTGGGAAGGAGGGCCCCCACCTCTAAAAATTTCCAATAATTCATAAAGCAAGAAGTGAAGTCACACAGAAACGGATGAATAACATGGTTATTCTGGGGTGGCGATAAAGTGAGGTGGGGAGGAGGGCCCCCACCTCTAAAAATTTCCAATAATTCATAAAGCAAGAAGTGAAGTCACACAGAAACGGATGAATAACATGGTTATTCTGGGGTGGCGATAAAGTGAGGTGGGGAGGAGGGCCCCCACCTCTAAAAATTTCCAATAATTCATAAAGCAAGAAGTGAAGTCACACAGAAACGGATGAATAACATGGTTATTCTGGGGTGGCGATAAAGTGAGGTGGGGAGGAGGGCCCCCACCTCTAAAAATTTCCAATAATTCATAAAGCAAGAAGTGAAGTCACACAGAAACGGATGAATAACATGGTTATTCTGGGGTGGCGATAAAGTGAGGTGGGGAGGAGGGCCCCCACCTCTAAAAATTTCCAATAATTCATAAAGCAAGAAGTGAAGTCACACAGAAACGGATGAATAACATGGTTATTCTGGGGTGGCGATAAAGTGAGGTGGGGAGGAGGGCCCCCACCTCTAAAAATTTCCAATAATTCATAAATCAAGAAGTGAAGTCACACAGAAACGGATGAATAACATGGTTATTCTGGGGTGGCGATAAAGTGTGGTGGGGAGGAGGGCCCCCACCTCTAAAAATTTCCAATAATTCATAAATCAAGAAGTGAAGTCACACAGAAACGGATGAATAACATGGTTATTCTGGGGTGGCGATAAAGTGAGGTGGGGAGGAGGGCCCCCACCTCTAAAAATTTCCAATAATTCATAAATCAAGAAGTGAAGTCACACAGAAACGGATTAATAACATGGTTATTCTGGGGTGGTGATAAAGTGAGGTGGGGAGGAGGGCCCCCACCTCTAAAAATTTCCAATAATTCATAAATCAAGAAGTGAAGTCACACAGAAACGGATGAATAACATGGTTATTCTGGGGTGGCGATAAAGTGAGGTGGGGAGGAGGGCCCCCACCTCTAAAAATTTCCAATAATTCATAAATCAAGAAGTGAAGTCACACAGAAACGGATGAATAACATGGTTATTCTGGGGTGGCGATAAAGTGAGGTGGGGAGGAGGGCCCCCACCTCTAAAAATTTCCAATAATTCATAAATCAAGAAGTGAAGTCACACAGAAACGGATGAATAACATGGTTATTCTGGGGTGGCGATAAAGTGAGGTGGGGAGGAGGGCCCCCACCTCTAAAAATTTCCAATAATTCATAAATCAAGAAGTGAAGTCACACAGAAACGGATGAATAAAATGGTTATTCTGGGGTGGCGATAAAGTGTGGCGGGGAGGAGGGCCCCCACCTCTAAAAATTTCCAATAATTCATAAATCAAGAAGTGAAGTCACACAGAAACGGATGAATAACATGGTTATTCTGGGGTGAAGATAAAGTGAGGTGGGGAGGAGGGCCCCCACCACTAAATGTTTTCAATAATTCTAAATCAAGAAGTGAAGAGGAAACAGAAGTGGATGAATAACATGGTTATTCTGGGGTGGTGATGAAGTGAGGTGGGGTGGAGGGCCCCCACATCAAAAATATGGACAATATTTCAGAAATAAAGAAGTGAAGAGTAAAGCAGAAATACAACAATATAGAACTTATGTAATAGGTTAGAGACTAAAACCCAAAGGAAAAAATTATTAATCGGAAAGAAACCAGTTAACACTAATAATGTAAGAAGAAAGCTATCTAAGTAATAAATAAAAAATAAACAGAAATAAAACCATAATGATAGTGGAGGGCCACCGTGCTGAAAATTCAAGATCTTTATGAATTATTTTTTATTGAAAGTAACTAATGGAATTGAAGACATTTATTCGAAGTTGTGAGATTATTTGTATTGAAAATATTTTACTTTTTAATAAATCTTCTTAAGTTTTGTACTAAATCTTTTAATTATTTTGCAATTTAGTTAATTTACTTTTATAAACCCAATATATTTAATATATTTAAGAGAAAAATATTTACAGAAGTTTGATTATTCTTAATTTAAAAAAAAAATCACCTCTTAAATGTTGAACCAAACTTTTAAACATCAGGGTTTAATTTCTTAAGATTTTTATTTTGTTGGTACGTCATTAATCTTTGAATGGCTGAAAGTTTTCAAACTAATTTCACTAAAATTTCATCCATTTTTCTTCCATATCTTGTTTTTAAATGCGTAAATAACGTTTCAGTTATTTTGTATTACAAGTCTCCCCGAGATCCGTTTTTAAGTACAACTTTTAACTGAATATTACACCGTAGTTTTAAACAAATATTTACACAGAAACAAGACTAGTCGAAAAAGGTTGAATCAGTTAATTAGTAACACTTAAGAAAACATTTCTGTACTGTTCTAAGAAAACATATTTTACTGTTCTTAAGAAAGGTTTTAAAACATAGAGAAACAAGAAATCAGAATTGTAAATTGTAAATACATTTAAAGAACTAAAAGAAATAAAAACCAATCAATAAATTAATGTAAAATATATTGCCTGTATTTCTTTATAAATATTTAAAAACTACTTTCATTCATTTAAATAGTATATTTATTCCAAAAATCATTGTCAAGATTTTTTAGGATTTTTTGTAAGTGTAACAGGGATCAAAGGTAGACATAAAATGGATTTCATGTTGGTCATTCATCTTGGTCTTAGTCTATAGTGGGTTCTATATTTTTGTAGAGATTAAAATTATTTAGATATAATAAATTATTATAAATGCATAAATAATAATTGATCTTAATTTAAAATAATAATTTATATTATTATAATAATAATAATAATTATATTTTATATACGAGTTCTTTAAATAAAGTAATGAAACTGATTCAAAAAACTTTTTTATACCATCCAATTGTACATGGATTCTATCACCTTTGAAATAATTCCCTTTGGTAGCCACGCAACTTTTCAAATAGTTTTCCCCCTCTTTATAGCAGTGTAGGAACTCAGAAGCCGGAATGTCCTTCATTCCGGTTACATTTTTGGTCGGTTACATTTTTTAAACGTTTTCTACTGTTCCAAAATTGTGTTTTCCAAGTCAGGTGATTAAGGTGGTTGAGGAATTACAGGAATGTTTTTCTGTGCCAAAAACTAATTACTTGAGACTGCAGCGTGTCAAGGTGTGCATTGTCTTGATGCAGCATCCAGTTATCTTTGATGGCTGGTCTCACGCAGGCAACTCTTTTCCGCAGTCTTTGAAGAATTTTTCGGTAAACATACTGATTTACAGTCTGTCCTGCAGGCAAAAACTCCTTATGGACAATGACATTACTATCAAAGAAAGAAATTAGCATGGTTTTGATTTGCTCATTTTTGCTTTTTTTGGATGACAAATATTCAAGAATCATCACCAGTAATAACATTTTTTAGAAAATCAGGATCAGTTTCAATTCGCCCTAGAACATCCCGGCACACTTCCACTCTGTTATCTGCTCAACAGTGTGGTTTTTTGGGATCAATTTTGCCCAAAATTTTTTCATATCGAATTCGTTTGTTAAAATTTGATGGACAGTGATACGGTTCAAATTCAATTGTCCTGCAATCATTCTGACAGTTAATCGCCGGTCGTACCGTATCAAGTCTCTGATTCGCTCAACATTGTCGTCACTTTCTGATGTTAACGGTCTTCCAGAGCGTGAATCGTCCGCAACTGATTCCCGGCCATCTGAAAATGCTTTAAACCAACTAAAAACTTGGGCTCGGGATAGAGCGTCATCTCCATACACCATTTTCAATTTTAAAAAAGTTTATTTGCATTCTCACCGATTTTAATACAAAACTTGATTGCACAACGTTGCTCATAATTAGTTTCACTCATTTTTTGCAACGGACAACAAAAACTCGTTTCAGAAAAAGTTAGTTGAGACGTAAACTAACGTGGCAACAAAAGACTAAAAATATTAATACCTAATATAAATAAGCTGTTCATATAACCATATGTTTACTACTAACTTTACGCCGTTGTCACTTTGCCTGCCAAAAAAAAAAAAGTCTCGTTACTTTCTATAATATAATTTAGAAATAATAATCGGTACTTATATATAAGCCCATCAACCGTAACCATAATGATCCCGTAACTTTGAAAATACTTCAAAGTTACCGGATCATTAACATCTTTCCAAATCAGCTGATTTGGAAGTCGAGAGTTCCAGCGTTCAAGTCCTGGTAAAGTCAGTTATTTTTACACGGATTTGAATTCTAGATCGTGGATACCGGTGTTGTTTGGTGGTTGGGTTTCAATTAACCACACATCTCAGGTATGGTCGAACTGAGACTGTACAAGATTTCACTTCATTTATACTCATTCATACTCTGAAATATTATCTGAAAGGTAATTACCGGAAGCTAAACAGGAAAAAGAAAGATTGAAGGTCAATGAAGTTTATGGAAGTGATCTTTCAAACAATTTAGATTATCTTATTTATAGTACAGTAATATGAAACAACACAGGTTATTCACTGTGTAGCACAAAGATGTACCAGTCTATTCATTTTCGGATTCTACTTACAAAAAAAACAAACTTTTTTGTGAAAAAAGCGGTTTATCCTTCGGTTTCCTTCTGTCCTGTTTCTGTTTTTAAAAGGAAATCTTGCATCTTAGATTGAAAATCGTAAATACTCTTTAATGGATCCTTTTCCACAAATTTTCTTTAATAAATAAAAAATTAAGTTGTAAAAATATTAAAAAATATTTTTAAACTTTGCATCCATATTTTTAAACTTTATTTTTTTACCTTATATATCTCAGTAATCGTGAATTTTATCAAAATAAGCTTTACTGGGTAAAATATTAAGCCTTTAATTTTAAACAAAATGACACCATATTTTTGAAAATCGATTGACAAACAACCAATTTATTTCACTTTATTTTCATCGGAATTTTATCTCCACCACTATTAAATTAACTAATTAATTAAAATAAGCTTATTCCGTTGTATGTTACATATACCCATTAGATTAATATTTCTTACATTGTTGATGCAAAGATCACAACCACACCAAAAAAACAACTTCATTGTATAAGTGTTAGTGAATTTCTTATCTTTTCACAAAGATACCACCCTCCCAAAAATGTTGTTAGTTGAATTGAGATCCAAAAACCAATTGTTTGTCCTGAATATCAACAAAAACAGAATGATATAAAAAAATGATGAGTAATACAAACGCTCGACTAGCATTTACAGTACGAAGGAATCCCACAAAATCCGGCCCAGGCGAGTTGAGAGAAAAAAATAAAAAGAAAAGGCATACATATGCATATTAACAAGACTTTTCGGTACCTGTTAGCAAGCCCTACACTCTGTCTGTAAATGGGATTCCTCCCATCACCAGGAGTAGAAAAAACAAGCTTTATTTAATCCAGGAGAGGATAGCTATAGTTGAATCCATTATTCGTTCTGGATAGTTTGAAGAATCACGTTAAGGAACCGTAGAAAAATCTCGGAATGCCTGTATCCCAGCAAAAAGTAGCATCCACGATTTAGTTAAAAAAAATGACGTACAACAGGTTCGGCTCAAATAAAAAAACAAAACGGGCAACCTTCCATTAGGACTCCACAGGTCATTGCCGATATTGAAGGGAGAATTAATTCTCCTTAGTAGAGGAGAATTAATTCTGCGTAGTGCAAAAAAACACAACGCAAGTTATCTCAATAATCTGGTGTTAAATACACATCTTGATTATTGCAACAACTTGATTATTGCAACTGGTTCCTCAAAAATATTGTTGGTGGACAGATAGACTCGATATCGCATTTCATGTTAGACGAGGCATAGTTTCATCTATCCGGCCATGTTAATTCGCAGAACACCAAGTACTGGATGGCGAGGAATCCTCACGAGATATTCGAGCGTCCACTTCACGATGAGAAAATATTTGTGACCAATACTTTTTGACTCGACTGCCAATACACAAGTTTACCTCACAATTTTCGAAGAATTCTATGCGCAATTAACTGATAATGAAAAACAATACAGCTTCTTTCAACAAGACGGAGCTACGTATCACACATCACACGTTTCACTGAATCGCGTTCATGCAGCTTTAACAAAAAACGAACTGTCAGCAGAGGACGGTGGCCTCCACGTTCCCGAGAGTTGATTACTTGCGATTTTTACCTTTAGGGTTTCTTTACTTAAAGGAGAAAGTTTATTTATTTAATCTCCATAGTATTGCGTCAGACGACTCTCAATATGATCAGTCGAGCACAAAAGCGCATCGATGCCCAGGGTAGTTATTTTGAACATCTTTTGTAGCAGTAAGGTAGATAAATGCAACACTTAAATTGGGAAAACTTACTTTCTATATTTTTCTTATTTAATTTATCCGTATCATTCATAAAATTTCATTCCACCATAACGTACCGATTCTGCAGCGGTTACGTTATGGATTCGATTTTATTTTACTCACTATGTGCAACACCTTAAAAATTCCAGCATGACCTCATTTGGAGATTTAAATTATGGTGAAATTTTTCACTAACTGTTACTTGATAAATCGTTTTCGGAAATAATTTTGTATAATCGTTTTTCCTTATTTCAAGCTCTAGAATCAATTCCCAAATTTTTCCCTTTCCTCCTGAATCACTCTGTATATTTAATCATACCACACACTGTATTTTATTTATAATTATTAATAAATAGTAATTTTATAAATGAAATGTATATAACACAAAATTAACAGTGTAAAGTAATTATTATACATTTAACAAAGATATTTTTCGCCAAACATTTAATAGTGTGTATTCCACACTAATCTTTTTTTGTTTTTTATCGCAAATTTCTCATAAATTACTAAAAATACAAGTTCTGGGATATATTTTTTTCAATTCTCCAGGTCAGATTTTATTTGAAACTATTAAATTTACCACTTAATTTGTGTTCCAAGAATCTGGCAATCTTTCCTACAATCGCCAGAATTTGCCAGTCGACACTAACTAACGAAGCGTTTCCAAACCTATGATTACATGAATTTTCTTCTTTATTTTAACCAATAGAACACGTCCTGAAATATTTTTATACTACATGGATTACTCTGTATAAATAAATAATTTCTAATCTTGGTTAAAGAAAATGTTAGTACATAATAATCTTTGTTGCCATTTTATATTACTTTAAATCGATTGTAAAACAATTTATGTTAAATTAATGATTTCAGAAGAAAAATATTAAGTTGATACCCTAAACTTTAAATTTATCCATCAAGGATTAATGATGAAATTTAGACTAAAACTTAGAGGTATTGAATAAATTCATATTAATATTAAAACTTATGTAAAGAATCTTTCTTAAAATTAATTTTTATCTTGGTGCTCACAAATACTTACATACATTTTTTTTTTATAAATAATATTATACGCAAGTAAATTATAAATGGCATAACACGTAGCCTATCTACTTAGGTAAAATATTTCCTTGTAATGCTGAAAATTCTTATACCAATATACTTATAGTGAACTTTGGTCTAGTGTAATGTTTCTGAATAAAATTCGAATTTTTTTTTACTTTTCTTTGTTTTATTCAACTTATCTTATATCACTTTGTTCAGATTAAATTTTCTACAAGTTTTGTTTAAAAGTTTTCCGTATTTATTACCAGTTTAACAAAGTTGTACACCAAAGATATATTTGGGGTTTTTACCTCAATTTATTGATTTCCACCCAATATTTCTGAAAAACTACTGCAAATACGGTTCTGAAATCTGTTTTATTCGATATTTCAGGTCAAAAACCATAAGAAATCACTAATTATGTTCCTTAATTAAGATCCTAAAAATTTCAGTACGACCTCATTTCACCGGGATAGTTGAAATCCGAGCGAAATCTTTTAACTTGCCTTAACTCGTAAGCGAAACATTTTAGGACATATGTTTATTTGAACTTTTTCCATTATTTTTACAAGTTGAATAGTTTATGAAAGTCCCGAAAGAACTTCGTGATACAGTCTATACTTAAACATGATTACTAAATATGATCATTTTTTTTTTCAATTTTTATAAACCCTTATCAAATGTTGTGAACTGCTATTTTGAACAAAAAACCTAAGAAAATGATCCAAAAAATTATTTAATTGCAAATTAAAAATAAAAACATAATAAGGGATTGAGCTGTGGTGATTTTCATGTAATAAAAATATTGTTTTTATTAGGTCTTCAGCTTATTTTGTTAATATTTATTTGTAGCGACCATAGCTCAGTCGATAAAAAATCACCAAAAGAGCCCCATGAATTTTTCCAGATCCCCACTGAATATTATTGGGAATTTTGAGGTAATTGTTGCAGGTATTAACTCAAAGATTATCAACATAACTTTTCTTAAAAAGTTTTCGCATATCCTGACCTACAGTTTTTCTACAAAAAATTCTGTTGTAGATAAGTTTTATTAATATTGATAATATAAGCGCTTTAGGAATTTAAACAAAATTTTTCACAAATTAGCTAGCACAGTCTTTAGTTATTGCAAGACAGCTTTATTATTTTTTTTAGAGGTGTTCCACCGCAACAGCGGTAGAAACTGTGCACGATTCGTTTAACATTACTTTAACGTTTACGTATTTTTCGACACTTAAATAAACTTTTCTGTAAAGTAAAACATATAAGTTCGTTTTATATTAAAAAAAGCTTTAGGGACGATGTATGAATAAGTATTTATTAGATATAACTCTATACATCTTCAAAAAGAGTCTGTAAATTTATATTTGTATTTTTTTAAATAATATTTTACAAATATTTTTTTTTAAACGGTAAGATTAATGAATCTTACCATCTATTACTAGTTTTTTCGTATTTTTTTAAGTATTCATTCAGCATTATATTTCATAGAGTCCATTAAAGATTTCACTTTTTTTGAGCTTGGAGGATTCTCTAATTTTCAGTTAAATATAAACGTTCATAATAAAATTATTATTATTAATCACTGAATAGTGGTTTTGTGACAACAGTTTTTTCTGAAATTACTGAGCCGAGTTCTATCCAGGGAGTTTCCAAAAGCAACCTGTACTTGTAAATGTGTCAAGAAAGATAGGTTTTATAGTTGAAAGATTTTTTTTTCACACAGTTAAAAAAATTCAGAGACGTTACATTTTTATATAAATAATTAACTCAACAAAAACTGGAATTTTTATATCACCAATAAGAATGACTTTACAAAATTAATGTTATTAGTTTCTTTTTATCTCTGGAGTCAACGAATGCATTATATTAATATTTCCCTATTTAATAATACTTCAATTAGCTAAAACATAATTATTTTCTCACATCTTAAACATAAAGCAGCTTTTATTTGTTCATTAAAATTAATTCCTGTTTCCCTATTTTCGAAATTAATGCATTACAATTATTACTAATAATTAGAAGCATATTTACAATTTAAATCAATAAATTATTCCAATATTTAAATAGATTTGTATTTAGGATGTATTTGCTAAATTATGTAAAATATTAGTGGAAATATTTGTGAAATCTGCTAACAAAATCGTTTTTGTTATTTATTACAACAATCTTGAATTTAGCTTGTAAAGTAAAATTTTTCTAACATTTGCGTTATATATTCCTCTGCAAAACGTCTTATTGATTCCAAAATGAATATTTTTTTTCTAACTTTCAAAGTTATATTTTTTCCTTCGATATATGGGTAGTACATATCTAAGCACTACCACGGTTTAATCTACGAGTATTTGGTTTTGCAAGTAAATCTAAATATTTCTTCTTTATTTAATTTTTAAGCTAATTTATTTCTTCTCAATAACTTAAGGTCTAACCACGTACTAAGAGCTTCGTCCTAATCCTTTTTTTATATAGTTTTATCTTTTTTTATCTGAGATTGATCTTTTCAAAAGCTACCCTTAACTTATCACAGTTCTTCCAAATCGTTGTGACAGTGGGAGCAGAAAGCCCATTAGTTTTTTCCACGTAATTAGATCGCCCGTTTTCTAATTCCTCAATAATTTTTAATTTGTTTTAAACTGAAAGAATTTTTCTTTTAACGCTCGGGATTATTCCTGTACCGTAAAAATTTTCAAAAAAAAACCACAACACGCTCGCAAAAAATACATTGACTTCAGCCAGATTTAATCACACGATTGTACTTTACAAAGTTGCAACAAAACCGTTTAAAAATCAACTATCTGAACTCGAATGTAAAATTATTCACACTTTCCATCGCCATATTACCTGTATTAATATTGGACGAATGAAATTTCCCAGAATCCAGAAAGAGCCAGAACAAACCGTACATAGCTTACTACTGCATCTGGTTGTTTCTAATTACCCATTGTCACTTACTGTAAAGAGGTCCCTGCCTCCCTAGTCTAATTGAACAACGTCATTATAACATTTAATATTACAAACATACAATACTAATGACTTCAGCATTTAATTTCGGTACCTGTATTTTAAAATCATTGACTTTTTTTAACTACTCAGGGAACAAATTTATTTTTCAAAAGATAATAATTTGCCCGCTTTTACCGACTTCTAATTTCGTTATTAACTCTTTAAGACAAACTTTACATTAATAATACAGGAAACCAACCAGTTTTTTTATTATTTTTCGTTAACCGGATTGTCGTTACAAACGACCTCGTTATAAGCTACTTCTAATGTATCAACACCCGATGAAACACACTGTAATAGTGTTACTAATTTTTTTTTAGATATAAAAAAGATTGAAATTATCATATTCCTGGTTTTTTTTAAAATAGAAATAATAAAAGAGAAAGGAAATTATCAGTAAAACAGAATTTTTTGTTTGTATACCTCATCATGACTAACAATTAAAAAAAATGACATGTATGAAAGAAAATAAAACTAGTTTTCCTTAGTTTTAGAGAAGTCGGGAACAATAGAATAAGTAAGTACTTGAAATATGATGTAATAAATTTTAATTAAAATAATAATCATGCTAAAGTTGGGAAGTTTTGCAAAGAATTTCAGATACTTTGTAATTTGCATGGCCGTCCGGTTGAGTATTTCACCAACGATTATGTGATTTATTATTATTAGTACTCTTTCTATTTTTTAATTGCTCGACTATTAAACGTAACTGTTATTGTCATGAAACGGGATTTGCGATTTTAATTGAATACAAAGCGAACTATTTACACCATTTCTAATTACACCACATCAAATATTTAATCGATTACGAAGTTTACTCCACTTCAAAACTTTCCTTACAAACCAGCAAGTTGCTTCATGACTTAAAATGTTTAACATAGAACGTATTTGTAGAAATGACTCGAATGTAACAAAATTTAACTATTGGTTAGACCAAGTCTTCCTCAAAGCGCTTTCTTATTTTATTAATTTGATTTGAAACTAGATTATTTCAGGACTTATGGGAATCGTACTGTAAGATGATGTCTAACGTATATTAAGACTTATCTTTTCAGAAGAAAACTTTGACTTTAATTTGTAAACAAATGCAACAGTTCATTAATCAGTTATACATTATATTATTATAATGTATAATAAATAATATTATGTATAAATGTACGCTGTTAACAGCAGCAATGATGCATTATTTTTGTTATCAATTTAAATAGAAGATTATACATGAACTTCGGTGGGTAGTTAAAATGTTTGAATAAGTGGGCAGGTTACTGTAAGTCTGTTTTTTTATTAATGTATTTGTTTCTTTTTGATTTATTATTAGAAATGAAATTCATTATTATTCCATTATTTTATTAAAATTATAGAGATAATAACTATTATTTTATCTCTGGGTATTAGATAATAATAAAGTGGAAATGAATAATTTATTTAATTCACCAAAGATAAACAAGGAATATTTAATCTAAAAAGTTTTATCTAAAAACGTTAATTTTAACATGAATTTGTGAGTTCTAGTATAATAGCCAAAATTTTATTACAATTGAAATGTTTATATATTTATATACTTTTTAGACACTTTTAAATCAATTGCTTTGAATATTTTATAAGCCCTAAAATAAAAAGCAGATTTACCCAGCTTTCCCCTATATTGATTGTTGTGGGCAGTAATTTCAGAATTTAGTAGCTGAATCGCATCATCGCAACATATAAAACTCTGTATAAAATTTATTCTTAATACCGTTTCTTTTCTAAACTTCTATTAACTTTTTGAAAACATTTGAAAATTATAAATTAGCCCCATGAAAATAGGTTTTACAAATAATTTCAAAAGTATTATTGAAATGTTTAAGCTAATAATGCGTTACAAAAAACTGTACGAGTTGTAAGATTTGCTCTCATAAATGCTGTTATTAGAACCCATAATAAACAAAAAATGTTGAAAATTGTTTAAGGGATAGTTAAAACTTCGGTTTAAATTTTCTAAAAACGTTTTGAATATATCTTTAAAGTTAATCTTCTTAATCTCTTGCCCTGGTTTAATGTACGAGAGTAAGTCAATTATTATCCGCAATGTAGTAATACATTTTATTGCAATACAAATAGGAAACTTACATGTACATCATTTTTCAACAAGTTCCCTTGGATTTCAACGCAGTTGGTCCATCGTTGCAAAAGTTTCCTGATGCTCTCATACAAGAAGATTTTTGGTTGAGCTGTGAGCCAGGAATGCACCGCTTATTTCACTGTTCCGTCCGAGGTAAATCGACGGCCCCTTAATGCCTCTTTGAGTGAACCAAACAAGTGATAGTCAGAACCAAAGAAGTGATCAGGACTGTACGGAGAATGAGCCGGTACTTCAATGTCTAGTCTCTGGAGCGTTTCAGCAGTGTGGGCAGCAGTATGTGGACGGGCATTGTCGCAACAACACAACACCTTTCGACAGCAGTCCTCGGCGTTTCCTTCGAATTGGAGGCTTCTCACTGTAACGCACACTGTTTATTGTTTCCAGTAATAATGTTCCTCATAATGTTCCAGTACTGGGCCTTGTGAGTCCCATAAAACCATAAGCATCAGTTTTCCTGCGAAAGGTTGGGTCTTGAACCTTTTTTTGGATGTTTCCATTCAAGCGAATTTGGATGTTTCCATTCCATACTCTATTGTTTACTCTCCGGCTCGTAATAACGGGTCCATGTTTCGTCTCCAGTGATGATTTTGTCTAAGAAGATGTCCCGTTAGTTGCCATGGCGATCCAAATGTTTTTGGCAGATGTCCAAGCGCGTTTGTTTATGCACCTGTGTGAGTTGTTTTGGAACCCACCTTGCACAGACTTTATGAAACCCAAGTCTGGTGTGGATGATTTCGTAGGCACAACCGTGACTAATTTGCAGACGATGTGCCACTTCATCTATAGTTACTCGTCTGTCTAAGAAAACCATGTCAGTGCACGCTCAATGTTTTCCTCATTTGTGGCGGTAAACGGTCGTTTTTCCGGCTCCTTCGTCGTACGTAAACACTTGTGCGACCGTTTTTTAATTTTTCAATCCATTCGCAGACACTCCGTTGCGGCAACACACTGTTCACGTACTGTACCGAAAGTCTTCGATGAATTTCGGCCCCTGATACACCTTCCGACCACAAAAAACAGATCGCTGAACGTTTCTCTTCTTTGGTGCAAACAGAAAGCGGAGCAACCATGGTTAACGGCAGGGCAGCGATAATGGAACTAACCTAGCAGCATCAAACTTGCACAGACATAACAAAACTTAAACCACGCATGCGTCATCTACACAACACGACAGTACTACCAACATAAACAAAAATATAACTAAATTGCGGATAATAATTGACTTACCGTCGTATCTTGTTTTAGAATATTCTAACAACAATACTTATGCTTACTTCCTGCTGCATAAAGCACTTTTTTTTTTTAATTTTCAAACTCATTTTTCTATTTACTTAAACAATAGTTAATTACTTGAATTATTATAGTTATTATTTTTTTTTTCATAACAAGTTACACCATAATTAAAAAAAAAAGATTTACCTACTCAAGACTAAATTCTTTAAAATCTTCCTCCAAGTCCACAATCGATCTCCTCTTGGAGATCCATGTGGTTATTTTTTATGATAGTAATTGATGATTTTATATACAAATAAGAAACAGTTAATCTGAAAAAAGCGATTTGTTATACATATTATGAAAAACAAATATTTGATTAAATTATTATTATTTATTTTTACTTCTACATTTTACCACAAAATGATAAATATATTATATGAAATTCAATTGAAAGGAAAGTCAGAAATTTAATAGTGTAATGGTCACATGTGGTCTCCAGTAATTTTTTTCCGGTTCAACGTACATATTTGCTTTACTCCTTTTGTAAGTGTTTATTGATTATAACCACAACAGAATAATTTAATAAACTTTGTTTTTAAAAACATATGCTAACATTGTTTATCATGTAATTTTTATAATATTTCAGTTAATTAGTATAAATTATATTATTTATTTATGTTTACTTTTATAATTTTATTTACTTTTCGAAAATGTAGTTAAAGTTAATTTTTTATTTTGTACTAACAAAAATTACAGATATATTTGTTTACTAACCTTTTCGTGTGATTTACATAAATATTTCATTTCAATATATGAAAAAGGTGGCGCTTGATTGGAGGATCATATCCTCTTATCCTATATTAGAAAGAGTGGAATACTTAATGGAATGGATGGCTCAAAAATTCGATACTGCATGTTATCAAACCAGATATTCACTTTCGGGCAGTTGCGGACGAATTCCACAAATTTGTATGGATTTCCTGAGCCCGACACTCGACAACTATGGTGTTTTCCAATTCCATGTCATGAAATAATCTATTTATGCTATATTTTGATTTTCAGAACATGTTTTTTTCCAAAAATATTATTATATTTAATATTGTAATAGATAATACTAATCAAATATTTATTAATATAATTTTTAATTGTAAATACATTCCGAAATAATTTAAATATTCTATCAGAATTGTATATATCAATTAAAAGTAATTTGAAGTTTAAAAGAATTAGAAATAATTAAAAGTTATATTTTATAAAAACATGCTAAAAGATAATAAAAAAATTCCTTTCGGCACGCCAAAATACGGAGGTAGATTTCACCGATGCTAAGTAGGGGATAAAAAAGGTTTTCACCTTAAAGTTAAGAAAAACTAGAACTTTACTCAATACGACAATGGTTGCATGCGAAAAAAATTTCACATGTTTAGCATACAAGCCCCATCTTCTCATAATTCCAGCAACAGTTTGGTCATTCCTTTCCGTAAGGGTTAGTCATATCAAAAATTGTTGCAGACGAAAAAGTTTTAGTAATATTTAGAGGACTAACGACCCTTTAAACCGATTCGATACTGTGCCTATTAAGGGAGGTATGATTCTTTTTTTGTCTTTGAAACCCCATATTTTCCACCCTCTGGGCCAATGGTTGGCGATATCAAAAGACTTTACTTAAATAAATTTTAGGCTCTTATCCAAAGAATTGGAGGAACTTTAAACGAATGCGACATTTTACTTAATAAGAAAATTATAGTGATATTTTGCTTTTTTTTTAAAACCCTACCATTTCCATCCCCATTGTCCGATTTTGTCCAGTGACGAACTTGATCGAAATTTTGGGTCGTTATATTTTATGTATCAATTTGGAAGTGGTTGGCGCAAAATTACTGCATTTATCGTGTTCACAAGAAGTGAAACATGTATATATACAAATCTATACATAAACTTTTGAACTAACGGTGGTTCTGGGGTCTGGGGGATGTGAAACGTATATGTCGACATTTTCCGGAAGTCGAATCATGGTACGTATTACAATAGGTAGCTTTCTTATGTAATCTAACTAAAAGTAGAGACTAATATTCTGGTAAATATAGAATTTATTTTATTGTTACTGAAATTAATTTCACGTAAAATTGATGATGATAATAACTGAAAAATTAAATGAATCGTTTAATCTAAAAGTACATTATCTCTGATTAAATTATAAAAATTACCTTATGATAAAATTAATCTAATAATTTATACTTTAATCTTTGAATTATCTGTATATTTGTTCAAAAATAAGCCAGATCTTTAAATATAAAAAATAATAAGTGTAGATATCTATATAAAAGTAAAATAATTAACTGTGTTTTGTGTATAAAATTTACGTCATACATTGATGTTAAGATAAAATCGATTAAAAGTAAAGAAAACACTCAAAAATCTGTTAAAATTTTTTTTTTAATTATCGGAAATTTGATTTTAACTAAGAAATTTTATTAAAAATTTACCCAATATTGGAAAAATTAAGGTTAATTTTAACATTTTAAATATTGAATTAATTTGGTTTAAAATTGTAAATTTTGCTTAAATATGCTCAAAGAATCCATATACTACTCATGTAAATATAATGAGAATAAACTACAATAAACAGTAGATTGTTCAATTTAGGTAGAATTGTTTGCTGTAGAACTTTTAGTACAATGCTTCCGTTTATTTAATTAAATATCTTATTTTCTTTTCCAACCGCTGTTCTTTACTTTTATCTACTTAAAATTTATAATTATAACTTTGTATGCAGTACAAAATATGAACTTCGTGTACATTTTCTACTATTTTTCTACCTAATTCCTCTGAGTAATATTCCCTTATTAACTTTACTAGGATAATGTAAATTAGCCTTAATATTAATGTAATTAATCAATGAAGAAAACTGGCTATAAAATCCTTTAAAATATACCCCGCACCTCATAGTGTATAGTTATTAGATCTCTTTATACGTGTAACTGTAGGCGATTGCTCAGGGCTCCTATCATAGGGGCATCTCAGGAGCCTCATTATAATAGTATGTAGCTTTGTTACACTAAAACCTTTGTTATAAATTATATTTAGGGTAAGTCCTAGTCTAAGTAATCCTTGTGTGTCGATGGCTACATCGTTTGCTATGCCGTACACCGTTTTTGAGCATTTCCTGCTCTTTGAAGAAAGGAGGGTACAGGTTGTAAAAAAAAATACAACACGAATCGTTGCTTAGGATGTTTTAATCCCCCTACATACAACTGACTGATGATGCCATCAGACTCTATGATTCCATCATACAGTCGGAGCTCCCCTCCCCTGACGATGTCATCAGGGACCCTCAAGGTTTTAGAGGGCCGCAGGGAAGCGTCGGATATGTGCAACGCACATTCGGAGCTGATGGTGAAGACACTGATCGAACGGCATGCGTGGAAGGTGCTGGATGTTGTCAATAGAGCATTAGCCACATGCAGCTTCCCTCCTTGTTGGAAGGAGGCTAGACAAGTACTCCTGGCACAGCCGGGAACGGAAGCGCCGGAGCAGGCAAAATTTAGACCAATATGCCTAACAAATACGATGGGAAAGCTCTATGAGAGATTGATCGCTGAACGGATACGAACGAAACTGGAGGCTGGTGGTGGGTTATACGCTGACCAATTTGGTTTTATCAGGGAACGATCCACCATAGATGCGGTAAAGAGAGTAATTGGATGAACTCGAGGCCAAGCTGGAGGCTCCTGGCGACGCAGAAAGATCCCCCTGATCATCTTTCTGGACATCAAGAATGCCTTTAATAGCGTGCCATGGAGGGTGATCATGGGAACCTTATGAGAGTGCGGTATCAGCGATTGCTTGCTCGCGGTGGTAAACAACTACCTGCACGACAGATCCCTAACGGTGCAGACGGAGGAGTGTGAAGAACATTTCAACATGTACGGTGGAGTACCGCAGGGATTGGTGTTCGGCCGCTACTATGGAATGTAATATATGACGGACTCCTGAGAATGGAACCCCAGACCATTCTCAGGCACTAGCTTATGCCTATAATCTGGCTCTGCTGGTGGCGGAACGATCAAAGGCTGAGAAAGAGGAGAAACCGAACAGAACCGTCGCTAGGGTCAGCGAATGTCTGAAGGAACGAGGGCTGAGTCTAGCGCCACAGAAAACAGCAGCAGTGCCAATCATCGGCAGGCGGCGGCTTAGGCGGATGTTGTATATGGTCGACAGTGTGAGGGTTCATACGTTGGAGAATGCATAATACCTCAGCGTATGGATAGACAAATCGGCCCTGTTCAACATCCACCTAAAAGAGGTTGTTGCTAGGGCCGAGCACGTGCTAGAATATTTACAGACTTGACTAGGAAAAAAAATGTCAGGATACTAGCATCATTTCAGAGAAGGGCAGCAATCAGGATTACTACAGCTTATCGCACCATATTTGGAAAGGCTGTGGAAATGATAGCTGGAGTACCTCCGATACAGCTGAGGGAGCAACTATTGACGTATGAACAAGAGGACTTATCGAGAGGTGAAGCAAGGAGACGATTTATAGACCAATGGCAAGCGGACTGGGATGCAGTACCAACAGGCAGCTGGACGAGGAGGCTTGTGCCGAGGTTAGACCCGTGGATCAGTAGGAAACATGGTGAAGTAGACTACTCTTTGACTCAATTACTTTCTGGCCATGGGGAGTTTGGGACATACCTCCATCGTTTCAAGAGGAGAAGGACTCCACGGTGCTTGTACTGCGGTCTGGAAGATACTCCGGAACACACCTTCTATGTATGCGTCAGGTGGACTGCCATACGCAGGAGGTATGGGACTGTAGAACTCACGCCCGACAAGAAGGTAGCTCACATACTCAAAAAGGAAAGAGAATGGGAGGCTGTTAGAAGGCTCGTGATAGAATCGCTCCCTCATTCGCAGTCCCTTGTCACCCTTCTCCGTCAACCGCCTATTCCTTCATCGGGTAAATGCACTTCTTAACCGGTTACATTTCCTTCTCAGCTCTTTTATTATAGAGTTCCACCAATATACTCGGTGACAATCTGTCCAAACCCCACGCTTAGCCAAAGCTGTCTCTGTACAGGCTTCGTGTATAGCCTCGTGCAGTCTCTCGGGTTCATTCATATCCAGACCCGAAATTTTCTTTAAAAAGCTCTTCCTAAGTACCGGTACCTGGGACTCTGTCCTCGCCAAAGTTGAAAACTCAGAGGGTGCCTGCTTAGTTGTCCCTCCATATCAGTAGAAACAATCGGAGTGCGCCCAACGACCAACTCTATACAACTATGATCGCTGAGCGTCTCCCTTTCTAATACCCTCCTGTGTACACTGCCGGCGTAATTCTCCCCATCTCAACCCCATAGGGGGAACACACCCACCTTGTGACGTTACCGGTCGCCACTCCACCCCCTCCGATCCAAGACCTGAGGGATTTAGCGAAGGTTGCCTTTAGATCTTCTAACTGATTAAATCTCACAGGCATCGGCCAGGCTTCAGTCGGGATGCCACCGATGTAAATACCTCAGCAGACATTTGCATCAGTAAAATGCAAATCAAATTTTGGCTTCACATAGACCTCAAACGGATATCTTCAATCCAATCTAACATGATTCCGTCAAACTAACTGACCGAAAAGGCGGAAGCGCGAACCCCCGCGCCTAGTCCTGATTTGACAGCACCGTTCATGACTCTGAATGCCTCAGAAAATGAACGAGTTGAAAGGTAAATCAGCGTTACACTCATACCAATCAAAATTTTTTTTTACGCAACATAGAAATTCAGAATTACACCCAAATAAGTCGACCAACTTAGGTCACCTAGTAAGGGGAACGTAGTCACATTCTGGTCCGCGCAGGAGCCGGGGACAAATCTCGCACCCACACCCGGTCATATCATGGAGTCTCGCGTGGTATTACCAAGTTACGATCTGGACCACCACCGGCGGAAGGAAGCCATGCCCCCTGTCGTACGGGCTACCATACCTTGACGGCGCAGCCAGCCCCACCAGTGGTGGAACCGAATCAAATCACAAACAACACCAATATAACCGTGACACGATGCCAATGCGCCTACCTCCAACCAATCCAATGCCTAGGCAGAAGCCATAGCCACCCGGGATGCTACCACGATTATCCCTCTGCAGACCTACACCACACAAGAGCGCGAAGAATCAACTATGTGAATCACTTAGCTGCAATCTCTAGACATTGGGGATGATGTTAGTAGATTAAAATGGCTACTCATTCTGGACCATTATGATTCTATAGTGTCTTAAGTGTAATTTCAGCTGTAAGTACTGAGCACTATCTCTTCGATTTTTATTTTCAAACTTATTGCATATTTTTTTTCTTCTCTTGTATCATCATTTTTCTTGCTATTTATGACTTCTTTTGTTTTGCTTCCTCTTGTTCTACATTTAGGTGTTAAAGGTTATTCAAAATTATTTAGTGTATATGCTGCTTGCCACAAAAGTACTTTGTAATACTAACGTGTAATTATTGAGGAATTTCGGTGGGAAATCCTTATCATGTGATTACGAGTGTGATATAATTTACTCAAGGTAAATATAAATGTAATCGATTGCAAATAAACTATAAAACTAAAAAAAAAATGTATATAAACAAAGTAATTTTGGGTTTGATTGAATGAAATTAATTGAAAAAAAAAAACAGTTTAATAAAGCTTATTCAATTTTCAATACGATAATTTTTGAGTGCGCTTACTCTTCACCCTATTAAAATTTATAATAAGTTGCAATAACATGCAATTATTTAAATGCATTTCAGGTAAAGAGGTTTCTTCAGTATTGTATATCTTGGTTAATATTTTTAAAACAAGAATATATGTACAAAAGAAAATCCACGTGGAAAGAAAAAAACAAACATACACATATTTCAATTTATATGTTCATAATGCTCGCATATTTTGTAAACTTCCATGTGTAGTTTACCCGACAAAGACTAAACTCAAAATGAAAGAACGGAAATGTACTTTATCAACGTCTAGTTTTTTAAACATTTATTTTGTTCTTTTAGCTTTCTGTACAGTGAATCTGCCTAAAACTGAAACCACACTTTTATTAAGTGCAGATAATACATTTAGTTCACAAAATACCTGTCATTTCTTTTTCAATTTTAATCTAATTTTCATCTATAGTTTAATATAATTAAATTTATTATTTACCATTTCATAAGAGCTATTAATGGACAAAATATGGGATTGTGTAACATAGAAAATAATGATAACTGATAAATATATGGTAATAATAATATTTGTAAAACCTAGGTCAATATTAAAAAAAAATAAAACAATAGATTATAATATTTTATTGAATCATATGATTGCATTTCTATATGGCGATATAAATAATTATAAATTAATTTAAATTGCGTTACTTGGGTAAGGTAAAATAAAATTACAAACTTTATATTAAATTCAGCACTAAATTCTATTATATGTCAGCTGCAAGCTCTGAAACAGCTAAATAAATACTATGGAAAATACATTTTCCGTAGTAACAAGGTATATACGATGGAAAATTTAATTAAATAATTTAGTTACAATTATATAAAAATTACATTTTACGTTATAAAATAGATTTCTTAACCTGAAAAATTTAATTTAATTTAATATTTTACCCTTTAAAATGTGTTTAGTTTTATGTTTTTAAAGTTTTATTTTTTAGTCGGTAAAACAAACAAAAGGTTTACAGCCAATTCCGGAAGCATGGTATGTATTTTTAAACTCTGTATTTATGTAGACATACGTACGTATGTAGTGTGTGTATAACTGTAATAAATAGGCTTATTAAATTTTCGTTAAAATTATCAAACTTTTTTGCAATCCTTCCAGCGATATTAAGATTTTTTTTGTTAACGAGGTGGAGAAACCCCATTTACGGGCGCCAAGGCAGCGTCGGGCTTGCTAACAGGTTCCGCAAAATGTTACTATGTTCGTATGTGTATCTGCGCACTACCGATTAAACCTCCATCCCCAAGCTAACCACTTCTGGAAACCGCTGAAGTGGCATTACTTCAGAAGGGAGAGTAAACGCCCACATACACATTCGGACACTACTAATAATAAAGTAGCACCAAACACGCACACACCCCAAGAACAACGCATCACAACAACACACGAGACAACAGAAAGCATATTGCCCACAAATAGGCACAACAAAACACGCACACAAGCTCCAACACGCCCAAAATTCACGCAACAGCCATCAACACACACGCAATACAGCTCTTCAAGAACACAACCCAGCAACTCACCAGTCACAATAAACACCCACAGTAGACACAGCCGATCAGCAAACACACACACACACACAAACACCCATAGACACACACACACACTCACCGCACAACTTACAGACAAACACACAAAACAAAAAGGACACAAAATAGCACTCACCAATATGGTTCTGACGTTCTCCGAAGCAACGAGCACGCCACCAGGCACCAAAACGGAGTGTCCACAGCTTCATCGCGCCAAGGTGACCTCCATGTATGGGAGACCCCCTAGGCACTCAGCCGCAGGCCTGTCTGGCCTGGCACCCTCCAGCGTCTCCTTCTTGCATGGGATTCCTCAGCTGCATGTAGCTTTCCCATAACTTTTCTAGCATAGTCATCAATAGCATTCCACACTTCCTCACCCTTCATCAGGATCTGCTGAGTTTCATTTAATCTAAACATGCACCAGCGGCCCAGTTTGTCTAGCATTTCCCTCTGTTCTTCCTCGAAGCGCTGGCAGCAAAAACAGATATGCTCTGGAATCTTCGCCACCTCGCACTCAGTACACAGGTTCGAAGAGTCCAGTCCAAACCTACAAAGGGAAGATCTGAAGCCGTCATGGCCCGCCAATTATCTGCTCGCCAAATTTATCGCCAATTTATCGGCTCGCTAAATAATCTCCTATTATTTAGCGAGTCAATCGGCTCTTAATGCCACGGTCCCATCTCTTCTGCCACTTTGCCATCAGCTCATGTTGTGTAACCTCAATTACACGCTTCCTCTCGTCAGGTGATAAATCATTCTGTTCTCTTAACCTCTTTCTTAGTGTCAACACCAAATCGATGAGCATACTTCCTGCCAGCACTTACGCTGCCTCTTAGGAAACTGTCCGATAAGCAGAGATCAAACGAAGACAGCAGCATCTGTGAAAGGACTCCAATTTCCCTCTACTTGCCATACCAGCCACTCCTGCCTACAGCTCGGCTCCATACAATAGAGCGTTATATGCCACTCTGACTAGCAACCTCCTTGAAATAACTTGGATTCTTCTACAGCTTAACATTTACCTTAATAACTTCTATTATTTTTAGAAATGTTTTTATGATCTATGCGTTCAGGTAAATTAATTTTTAGGTTGTAAAACTTTTTTTTTGTGTGTAAACTAAAAATCGATTAAAAAATCACTAATAACTAATAACATGTATGTATACCTTCCACAAAACACAAATGTTTATAATAGTGTGTAATTTTTTTCACTTTTTTAAGTAATAATTTTCATATGAAAATTAAACTTAATTTGTTTGTTTTTCCTTTTAATGAATGTCAAGTATTAAGGACATCAAACTTTTCATCAATTTATATTTGTATTCATATACACGTAATGCTAACAAAACTAATATCATTGAGGTTACGAAATATCAAGAGCGGAATGATTATAAAGCTAACGGAGAAATAAAATAATTATAAACTAAAAACAATAAGAAAGAATGTACATTATAAAAAATAAATGGTTATAAATGAGATTAAACATGAACGCAGATTGTAAAGTGATCTCAATGAAGACAATAACCGAGAATGAGTAAGTAAATTTGCATCATTCATAACGCGAAAACAAAAATGTTAATGATAAAATAAATATAATCACCAAAAACATGGATAGATTTGAACGAAGTAAATTATTTTTTTAATTAATAAACAGTCACTAGTTGATTGTACAAAACTTAAATATAGATTCACAAAAGCGATTCAGGCTTCTAAATTAATACACCTTAATAAAGTAATGAAAAGTTGATGAAGTAAAATTTAATTTATTTAATTTTATATCAGTCAAACTGATTACAAATTTTTTTTACTAAATTTTCTTTCAGAGTACAAATAATTTTATTTGAAAAATTGAATATTCGTTATAGCGTTGAATTTATGAATATTACGAACCGAACAAATAAATCCAAAAACAAGCATATTAATCTGGTGAGCCCCAAATTCAAAAGGTAAATGGGGACTTTTTTACAGCAACTATCTCATATTGGTGACTTCAACAATAAATACCTTTAACATGACCCAGCTTGCTCGCAATAATCCATCGGGTTGGTCTAGTGGTAAACGCGTCTTCGCAAATCAGCTGATTTCAAAATCGAGAGTTCTAAGATTCAAATCCTAAGTAAAGGTAGTTACTTTGAATACTAGATCGTGGATACCGGTGTTCTTTGGTGGTTGGGTTTCAATTAACAACACATCTCAGGAATGGTCGACTTGAGACTGTACAAGATTTACACTTCATTCATACATATCATCCTCATTCATCCTCTGAAGTAATACCTTTTGTGGTTTCGGAGGCTAAACAGAAAAAGAAAGAAAGCTTGCTCGCAATATAGGAGAAACTATTCCCTTTTTCTCAATACTTTCAACAATTTTATAATTGGAACTGGCCACAAATCCGTAAAAGAAAGCTAAATACAATTGCTAATGCAAGTGATTGTAACGTAATAATTTAAATAATGTATGAGTAAAAGAGCTTGGAATGCAATATCCAAGTTAAAAGTCCTTCCAATGAAGCTGGAAGGAATTTGCTATGAAGTAATATTTAAAAGTACGGAACGGTATGTAAGTTTGAAAGTAAAAGAAAATAACGAATCTTGAACGAATATAAAGAGATATGTGAAAAAGATAGCGTTATGACCAATATTATATTATTCAGCTTTCTAAATGAATAATAAAGTTAGGTAAAATTTATGAATCTGTATTACATATTTGAGAATTTTTATTTCATATAAAATGATTTCTAAGGGAAAGTAAAATGAAGCGATAAACCTAATTATTGATAATGATAATTTTAGTATGACTTTCACACAGTGTAAAGGTAACAGGAATATTATAAATAGACATGTAGCTAGCAGACGTGGATAGAATAGAATAGCTATATGGACAGAATAAGCATATCCAATATCTTAGATATCCGTGTAGGAATAACATGCGAAATGTTTTTCTCATCAAATAATTATGTAGATATTAGTGACAGTAAATTATTTATATATCAGTAAAATAATATTCTGATTCTTTTTATTTTAAATTATCGTTTTATGTTAAATTTTAAAAAGAAAGTTTACTAATTTATAAATTCTTAGTACATCTGTTGAAATAAATCAATATCAACTGTAGTTAAATTTCCGTATTTTTTTTTAATACTTTTATCAATAGCATTTTGGTATGTTCAACTGTATCCTATATAAAGGAAAGTTTCAAAAGTTGTGATGTTCCTTAAGCCTACAAAAAAACTGTACTATGCATACGTACATGGACTGTTTCAAAAAACTCACTTATCCGTATGAAATTTTCTGTGCAAGATAAAATCACTTCTAAGCGAGCAATTTAAAATCTTCACCTACGTTAAACCAATTTGAATTTAGAGTCACTCAGGTATAAAATATAGGATTACGCATATTACTCGAAATGGGTTAGAAAACGAAAAGTTTACTTCAGGCTTATTTTTGAACTTAAATTAAATTTTCAACAAAGTTCTGATCTATGTGCCAATATGAAAGCCAGCGTTATAATCGGCTTTCAACCGAATATAACATCTGTCTTACTTATAATGACTAAGTGCTGTGTTCCCAATACTGAGACAAGTTAAATCATTTTAATGCATATTTTGTTGTATAACTGATATTCTCAGTTACAATTAATTAACTTAAGGATATATTTATGAAATCTTAATCTAGATCTCGAAAAATGTCTAATTCACATTTAAAATCATGTAAAAATTTTCATTTTTTAATATGAGTTCCTTAAAAAAGCCAATTTATACTTATTTTTTATAAACACTGTCAAAGTGTTCCAGTGCTAAGGTCAACTTAGCACTGGAAGACAGTTTGTTCTGCAGAATCCCGCTCTCCACAATACTGGCAGCTTTCAAACGACCATATCCTCGTGCCGCATAGATAGCTATTAAAGCTACCATGTCCCGATAAAAATTGAGTTAGCCCAAACGTCTGGTTCAACGCCTGATATTTGGTATTAACTTCTTTGTCCAGAGACCCACTTCTGATCCAGCCATCTCTTCTGCCAACGCTATGACGTCTCCTTCCTGGCCATGCTCTTTGTCATCCCTTCTCTTCTTCGCACCCGTTCTTCCGCCAAGAGCTCAGAGGGGAAAGTGAGGCAATCACCAGAACTGCCTCTGTAGAGATTGTTCGGTAAGCCCTAGCAACGCCGATTGCCAGTCGGCGCTACAGCAGTACATGCCTCCGAACGGCTACTTTCTTGCACAACGCCCTCTTCCACACTGGCTCGGCATACAAGGCAACGGACCGAGCCACCGTCGCCAGCATCCTCCTCTTTGATGAGCTCAGCCCTCCAACCTTGTTCATGAGTCTTGGGACAGCCGACACTGTTCTACCTGCCTTGTCGACTGCCTCCCTGACATGATCTTGAAAGGCTCTCCGGCTGTCAAGCCTAACCCCCAGATATTTGGCTCTACTGACCGTCTCAATAACGACCCCCCTTATCTGTAGCCTGATGGGGGAGAGTCGCCTTCTTCTGGCCATCACCAGCAGATTCGTTTTCTCTGCAGCCAGTTTTTCGTGATCCGCCAATCATCTGTCGAACAATAGAATGGCCCCTTCATATTTCCTAATTATCTCCTCTTCTATTCTGGCGACTAATACCACGGAGATGACATCGGCAAAACCGGTAACCGAAACTCCCTCAAAATATCACAACGTGAGGACGCCATCATATGCTAGGTTCCACAGGATCGGTCCAATTACCAAACCCGCGGGACACCGTGCCCCATACTGGTAACCTCCTTACTCACTTCATGACCAACTCTCCTCCTGCCAATAAAATAGTCCTGAAGGACTTACACAAGATACGGAGTGATATCTTTATGCATAAACTCATCCATGATGCACCCGAAGGGCAGTGAGTTGAATGCATTCTTGACATCCAACATGCCGAAATGCCCCTCATCCTCCAAGAACCCGCTGCGGCCTCTTCTACAATCCTAGCTATGGTATCCTACGTTGTCCGCCCTCTCCTGAATCCATATTTACATTCACTAAGGCCTCCATTCCGCTCTACTTCATCTCCGAGACGTTCCGCCAACAGCCTCTTGAAGAATTTGCTTAGGCAACTCAACAGGCAAAGAGGTCTGTATCCAACTGGCCTTCCTACCTCTCCTCCTCTCCTCCACCTTTCCTCAGTAGAACCACCCAGGCCTCCTTCCATTCCGGCAGTAAACAACCATCCATGAGTATTCGGTTGAAGGCCGTCAGCACTTGGTCCATAGTAACTTTCACCGTTGCAGCTACAACCACGTTAGTAACCCGGTCGAGACCGGGACTCTTTTTAGCTTCCAGCCTCCCTGCCACCTGTCGCCTGTCGCAGCTCGCCCATTGTGATTACAAGGATATTCACTGCAGCTATCTCTCTGTAGATGGGCTGGTCACCTCTAGGGAGCAAAATGTCAATTTCGTTCCTAAGAACCTCCTCGTCAAGAACGGTAACGCTCTACCCAATCTGCCAGTTACGATTTGGAAGGCGTCACCCCATAGGTCTTCCTCCAACCTATCCAGGAGCTCTCTCTACTTCCTCTTCTTACTGTTTAGTATTTAATCAAACCCAATTCGGCTATATACTCCTCCAGAATCCACCCTCTATGTTTTCTGTGACTTATCCTCCCAATGTCACATTCTTTGCGTTAAGATCACCACTCACGACTACATCCTTTCAAAGAGAGCGAAACACAGCGACCAGATCCTCCAAGAATTGTTCATAATCATCCAGACCAGAGTTCGACGAAATATAAACAGAAAAGACCACAACGTCTGGAAGCTCAACCCATACGAATCCATTTCTCTCACCGGTGATTAGGATCAGCACACCGCTCCGATAAACCGCCGCACTCCTCAGCCCATCCACTGTCCAGCCGTTTCCCTTCACCTTCCTCAAATTAGGCTCAGACACTAAGAGAAGGTCAGCTCCTTCCTTTGTACTGCCTTTTCTTGACGTCACCGATTCCAGGCTTTCAAAAAGAGCTATTTACTTTAATAATACGAAAGCAAAGCAGTCATAAAATCGAGAATTATAATCGATGAAGATAAGCCCGCCTATATGATCTAAATTTATTTTATGGAAGAAACTTTTGTGTCCGAATGTTACATTGAATTGAAAATGTACTCATATACTCCAGATTCTTACATTGATTAAAAAAACATGGAATGAGAATGTGTCTATTATTTAAGCTTTCTTGACACTAAATTACAGATTTTCTTGAAAAATTAGATTCCAGTTTATAGATTAACATAAAATCCGGTGTAAACAAATGGAATAAAACTTCGGAGAAGAGCTACTTTTTCTAATTTTAAAATACTAAAATTTGTCCAAATTAAACGGTTAAGATTATTCATCAAAGAGTAAAAATATACTACCAAAAAAACGCCACACAACAAAAGTAGAATATAATATAATTAAAGAAAAAATTAAATATATGAAGAAGATTTACAAATAAATTAAAATCCTATAACAGTTAACTTCATGAACAATAACTTGAACATTCCTACATTAAAATTTACATAAATTATTTATTTTTTTCTTGAATTTTTACGGGCATCGACGACTAAGGTCATTAGCCCTCGTCACGTTCTTAGAAAGAAATTAGTATCACCATCAGGATCGTCATAATAAGGGTGTAAGGGACCCTTAAATTGTATTTAAAAGCACAAACTACACAGAACATTAAAACACAAATAACAAAGACAAGCACAACACTTACGGGGTGTAAAGGGCCCCGATATTAAAATTTGAGAAAGGTTCTCAAAAAACCATGAAATTAAAAATACAAGTTATCAATACTATCATTATCTTCTTCTACCTGTCTCGATTATTTGTTAATTTTAGCACCCTCGAGGCGACCAGAACCGCCGTTAAGCAGAATATCAGTCGCCCCAGGATGCCGTGGCAGTTGATTCTCCATATAAACAGGCTACAGGCATGCATTGCGCCCACCCATAGCCTCGCGCCCTCAGTCCACCCTTGAGGGTCCCCCATGTCATCATTGGACACAACCCGACTCACTGCTCTTGAATGCAGACAAGCCAGGGTGGCCTAGGCAAGAGGGCTACCTCCCGTCACTATACGTTCCACCCTTCGAGACTCCATAAATGGATGAAAACTACCTCTTAGAGACTCTTTAACACAGCTTTAAAATTTCCATTTTTATAGACTTTTAAGAAATCCACTAGCGTGTAAATATGCAACTATTTTTCTTTCATTTCCATTAGCTAAATCAGCAGTAATATCATTTCTTAGACGGAACCTCTTTCTGAGGTCCTCATATATTGTACACTCTTCTATTAGATGCTTAATTGTAAGTGTTTTATTGCCAACACCGCACATTGGTCTCTCATCGCCGGTTAACAAATATGAATTTGTTAATCGCGTGTGACCAATTCTAAGTCTGGTCACAGCTACTTGTTCACGGCGAGTCAACATAAAGTCGCTTTTCCATTTATATGGAGAAGTTTTAACCGAGTTTAATTTTGTATTTAAACTCCTCCAATCAGTACTGCATTTGTTTCTTACTATGTTAGTAAGACAGTTTTTAACATCTGCCACTCTTACAGGAAATGCATCCAAATCATCGCAGACTGTTGCCTTTCTGGCAGCTTCGTCTGCGCTTTCATTACCTGTAATACCAGCATGCCCTGGAGTCCATATAAATACACATCGCTGTCCTCCTTGCTTTAAAACGTATAAAATGGACAGCATGTTTGAAATTAGGACATCCTTAATGTTCTTGTTCCGAATTGCGACAAGTGCACTTAATGAATCGGAACATATTAGCACTCTCTCTTCGCAATAGTGTTCAGTGTAGCGAAGAGCTTGCTGAATTTCAGTGAGTTCTGCCGTGTAGACACTGGCCACATCTGGCAGTTTCCAAAAGTGGGCTTCTTTATTTACATATATTGAGCATCCAACACCATGTTCGGTTTTAGAACCGTCAGTATAAATTCTAATATGTTCTTCGTAGCTACTGACGGTTGCCAAAAATTCCTGCTGGATGATCACTGCTGGTTTCTTTTTTATTTCTCCTTCAGAGAGATCCAAACTTGTATTTACCGCTGGCAAGAGCCATGGCGGTATTTCTCTAGTAGAAATTGCCAATGTATCTGGAATGGCAATTTCATATTTACTTCTAAATTCGTGGTACCTAATTCCGGCTGGTCTGGAATAGGTAGCACGACGTTCGTATAATGCAGCCATAGGATGGTTGTTGAAAAGTTTATTATTTATATGGGCAGGATAAGCCCATATATTTGCTGCATATCTTAACAAGAGGATCTCTCTTCTATAATGTAGTGGCATTATTCCGGCTTCAGACATCAGACTAACCGCCGGACTTGTGCGGAAAGCGCCTGTTGCATATCTTATTCCGCTATTATGAACTACGTCTAACTTTTCTAAATGCGACTTTGTAGCGGATGAATATACGATACATCCGTAATCTAGTTTAGATTGAACAAATGCTTTATACAATCTCAATAATGTCTCTTTGTCTGAGCCCCAATTTAAGTTCGATAAACATTTTATAATGTTTAGAGCTCTTTTGCATCTATCACTCAAGTCCTGTATATGTAATCCCCATGTTAGGGATTTATCCAATACTAATCCTAAATATCTTCCATTGTCTTTATATTGTATTGGATTATCATCATTTGTCAACGCAGGACTTTGATGAGGAATTCTCTTCCTACAAAAGTGTACACAGCACGTTTTTTCTGGTGAGAATTGGAATCCATTGTTCTTTGCAACTTCATTTAGAGCATTGATCGCTCGTTTCAATTTGTACCTCACCATAGAAGTCTTGTTGCTGGCATACACAATTGGCAGATCATCAACATAGACGCTTTTGCTAATTTCTGCTGGAATGGCTAATATCAATTTATTAATGGCAATGGTAAACAAGGTAACTCTCAACGGCGAACCTTGTGGTATGCCATTTTCCAAATTTCTTACAGATGAATATTCGCTACTGACTCGTACTTGGAAAGTACGCTCATTCATATAGTTGCTCAGTAAGACTGGCAGGTTGCCACGAATGCCCCATTCATGTATCTGGAGCATTATACCATGACGCCAGGTCATATCGAAAGCCTTCTGAAGATCAAAGAAGACTCCGACACAATGTTTCCTTTTAATGAAGCTGTTATATATAACGTCCTCTAAGCTGATCATTTGATCAGTGGTAGAATGTTATTGCCGAAAACCTGCTTGATACGGTGATATCAGGTTTTCTTTTTCCAAAACCCAGACGAGTCGATTATTAATCATTTTTTCCAGTATTTTTCCCATAGCACACGTCAAGGAAATAGGACGATAGCTATTGGGGGTCTGTTAAATTTTTATTTTTCTTTGGTACTGGAACAACATGAGCTTTTTTCCACTGCTGCGGGTACGTTCCATAACGCCATATTTTATTATAAAGTTCTAATAATCTACGCTTTGCAGTGGTATTCAGCTGCCTGATCATATTATAATGGATTTCATCCGGACCAGCAGCTGTGTTACCTGCTTTTTCCAACGCTTTCGCGAATTCTTCCATTTTAAAAGGTACATTATATGAGTAATTATACTCAGTTCTGAAGTTTAGTAGACCTTCAAGTTGCTCTTTTTTAGTACGAAAATCTTCTTCGTAGTTGGCCGTTCTATGTCCTTTTCGAAGTGATTGGATAACAGCTCTGCAATTTCATATGGAGTGTCTTTTATTTCATCTTCATCTTGAAGGCTAGTTATGGGAGCAAAATCATTACACCCACAAATCGCCTTCACTTTCCTCCAAACATCTGATGCAGTAGTAGTTTTGTCGATGGATGACACGTATTGCTGCCAGGATCGTTTTTTCGAATCTATCATAAGACGTTTTGCATACGCCCTGTATTTCTTAAAGGCAACAAGATTTTCTATGCTAGGAAGCTTCTTAAAGGCATTATACGCCCTTTTCTTTCTTTTTATAGCTTCACTTATTTCATCGTTCCACCATGGAACGGGTTTCTTCGTAAGATTCCCAGATGTTTTGGGAATATATCTCGATGCCGACTCAATTATTGCATTTGTTATGGCGTCGACATCGTCTCCGATAACTCCAGTTGTTTCTGGGAGTATCGTTCTAGCTGTGAAGCTCGTCCAGTCTGCCTTATCAAATAGTCATCTTTTAGAGATGGGATATGTTTTTCTTGTAACAGCAGTTGCAATTTGCACCGGGAAATGATCGCTTCCATGCAGATCGTCTATGACATGGAAGCTGTACCTCGGTGCTATCGATCCGCTTATAAGTGCAAGATCTATACAGGACGTCGATCCGTCTCTGGTACTGAAAAAGGTTCCTGATCCGTCGTTTGAAATAATAAGTTCTGAATTCATCAGGAACCCTTCTAGTTCTCTTCCACGGGGATCTACTCGATCCGATCCCCAAAGAGAATTATGAGCGTTAAAGTCACCCACCAGTAAAACAGGTGGGGGAAGCTCGGAAATTAGTCTTGCTATGTCATCCTTATTCCAATCAAAATACGGCAAGTATATGCTGCAAACAGTGATCTGAAGCGGACGCTTCATTCTAACGGCGACCGCTTGTAGGTTTGTGTTTAGAACAACCGCTTCGGTGGTAGCTCTAGTCGATGTTAATATAGCTACTCCACCTCTAACTCTTACATTTGGCGGTTGATCTTGCCGAAATATATCGAATCCTTTTAATTTAAAATTTTCATTTCGGCGGAAATGCGTTTCTTGCAGACATATACAAATCGGGTCTACATCATGTACCAAGCGTTGGAGCTCATGGATGTTTGAAAAACATCCATTGATGTTCCATTGTACAATCGACTCACTAATTTTTAATTAAATTATTGTCTGGGTTTGCCTTTCGGCCATCCTTTTTTCTCTTCTTCTCTATTATGCGAACGGCATCAAGTTCGCGGAGAACGTCGTCGCCGGTGTAGCTTCCGGTCTCCGAATCGGAGACCACCGAAGCCGCCGACGACGACGGGCATGGATCGGCGCCGGTTTCAGGCGCCGATTGAGAGGCGGCAACTTGGCCGCTCCCCGACACGGGGGTAGCACCGGTCACTGCTTTTGGGAGGGGGGACACTCGTCCCCCCTGTGAAATTTTGTGTGGCCTCTGAGGCTTAGAGGCAGTTACAGGAGGCTTGGGAGCCTCCACAACAGACTCTGTAGCTGTCACTTTCTTATCATCAACTAAAATCTCACTAAGACGGACTTGGATTTCAGGTTTAGTGTCCGTTTTCTTCTGTACTGGAGCGACTTTCTGTTTTGGAGATGTTTCTTCAGGAGGCTGCACAATTTTCTTGGCTTTTTATTTTATTTTCAATTATCCTCTCAATTAAGCCAGCCAAGGTAGGTGCGAGTCTGTTGATGATTGCACTTTCATCAACAGCAACTGGATCAGGAGCAGGAACAGCAGCCGCAGCCTGAGCATAGGTTGTTGTTGCTCTAGGTCTACGGGCGTTTACGATCTTCTTAGCTTCAAAGTAGCTGACCTTTTTCAGGGTTTTTACTTCCTGCACAGCTACTTCGTCTTTGTACACAGGACAGTTCCTGGATCTACAGGAATGCTGTCCTCTGCAGTTTATACAGGTAGGAGGCTCCTTACACGGCTCTCCTTCATGAACTTCATCACCGCACACGCATATTTGCGGCCTCTCACACCTAACAGCCGTGCGTCCAAAGCGTTGGCATTTAAAGCATCGCATTGGTTGCGGGACAAATGCCCGCACATCTAACCGATGTATGCCCGCTCTTATCTTCTCCGGAAAAGTAGGCCGGTTAAATGTAAGAACATGGGATGCTGAAGGTAGGACGTCGCCATTCCTTCTCATGTTCAACCTCCGACATTCTAATACTCCCTGCGGCGCTAATTCTTCTACAATTTCTTGCTCCGTACAGTTAAGAAGATCCCGACAGACCACAACACCCCTTGAGGTGTTGTGCGTGCCGTGGGGATCAACACGTACAGCTAGTTCTCCAATTTGTTTAAGCCCTAGGATCTTCTGTGACTGTATATCATATACAGTCTCTACATGATGTCCCGTGAAAGTTTTCCTAATTTCCTTAACAGGCCACCGGCACATTTTGTTATTTCTCGAGCGATGAGGAATGGACTCACCTTCGAGAAACTACCGTCTTCTTTTGTAACAACTAAGTATTTTGGGTTTGGAACGTTGCTTTTGAAGAAAGCTTTTTGCAAGCTTTTCCTAGCCTCAAATTCAATTTTACGAGATTTCGCGCTCTTTCTCCGTTTTGCCTCAGGCGAAACGGCCGGTTCTAGACGAGGCGTGTTTACGTGAACCCTCTGCCACGTTTGGTTGTTCAGTTTGCATGAACAGTTGATCCCTGCTGTAGTAAGGCTAGCCGCCGGGGTACACCTCCACTCCAGGGCTACCAACCCTGGAGGTCCTTTCCGGTACTCCGGTGGAACCGGCATATGTCCTGGCAGAGAGCGGATGCGCAGTCTCTGCACTGACTTCAGGCCCTTACACACAAAGGCTTTCAGGGCTCTTATGCCGCGAACAACATGGGCATCTTAACTACATGCTTGCCATCGCGGGGGGCATGTGGACGACGAAAGGTCTCCGTTACACCTGCAAATAACTTTGACCGTGGTCGCCACATCGCCAGCTCTAAAGGCAGTATCAATCCATTTCCAGAATCATTAAGGATTTCGTATCTGCAGGTGGCCGCGAAATCCAGTCCTCTAATTCGGCCTGCAGATGAAAATCGGCCGAAAAAAGTATATCCGAGAAACAATACTCGGAACCCCGTTAGCCAGCTATATGTAATGTACGTGAGTACAGCTGTTGCCGCCCTGGGCGTGGAGCGTAGATGTTGTGTTCCGGATGTGGGGATTATCTATCTCAGGGCATTATTATTATTATTATCAGATTTAAGTAATTAAAAATATTTACTTATGAAGCACACTGACGGATGTTGCTAAAACAAAAATTAGTATTCAATCAAATTTGCGGAAACCTTTTACTAATAAATGGATTAAAAAAATGATTCCTATTGAAAAAACTGATAAAAATATATTAAAATATGCAGTTGTGAGATAAAAGTAATTTAATTAGAAAACCATAAATGTATATATTTATGGTATTTTGTTTACCCTCATTCATTATTTACATTATCGGAATTGTTTTGTATTTGTTTACCAGACCGAGAAAATTATTAATAACAACAATTTCGTTTAGTGTAATAAATTTTTAGTAGGGTTGACACCAGATTTATTGACCATTAAATTACATATCAAAGTAATAAAACTCTCTATGGTACGAATAAAGCACAACTTTGGTTTAAATTCAACTCGTTTCATTTAAATAATATCTAAAAAAAACGGAAAATTAAAAACTGATAGATTTTATTTTAAAAAAACTGTTTATATTATATATTATGATACGTATTATATATTATTAAGTAACCGTTTATGATTTTTTTTTTGTTTTATGTAACGCTACATGATTGTGTTACTTTAGTCACTAATGACTGTAATTGCTGATGCGACTGTAAATAAAAGCAATAAAAAAATAAATAAAAAACCTGTTTATATTCTAATGATTATCCTTAAATAATATTATATACCTAGTTAAAATACTGTAAGTTACAAAAATTTTGAATTAGAATTGAGCACATCTCAAAACTTTCAATCTCTTAATCTACATCATAAAAAACATTATCAAATGTGAAGTCTGCTTGACGTCAACGGATCAATCACAATTGATATTTCATTGTAATTTACAATATTTTTTGTAACAAATGCAAAAATTTTTCATTAACTGTAAATAGCTTTCTATCTTGATAGATAGTTTTTTTTTGGGGGGGGTTTGTCATATTTGGTAATTAAACTTTCTTTTATTTTATATCTACCAGTAAAATTGAAAATCATCTATTCTAGATTAATAATTCCACGGATACTTACACCTGCTTACAGTTTATCAAGAATCTTAATTTCCTAACGCCCTAGGAAACACAACGTTATGATGGATGAAAAACACAAAATGACTAGAGTCTATGTTTTGTCTATAATACGAAAAATTTAACAATTATTTTGTATATAAGGTTGCAATTTTCAGAAGAAACAAGAAAACATCTGTGGTGCAAGAAAACAAAAAGATAATTTTTCTAAGCGGTTCCTAAATATTTTGGAATGCCTTAAAAGTTTGTTCTTGGGACTCATTTATTATTTTTTTTTATAAGAATGAATCCATCGGTCTTCATTTTTTTTAATAATCATTTATTTTCAGATAGATTGCAGAAATATTCTGTTTCTCAACTGACAGTATTTTTTTTCATACAAATTTCCTGAAGAGCTAAATCATACTGAAAATATCATCATATTGGTTTAAAGTAGGCGTATTATAATTTAATAATCATGAAACTATTGCTAGTAAGATCGCACTTCAACTGTTTTAATTTATAAGTTCTATGTACGGTCGGGTGACACGGCCCCTACGAAATTTAATTTCAAATAATTTTATTTTCTAGATGCCGACGGCGGATTCACTTTTGTTTACGGGTTTAACTGTACAAAGACTTAAATAAAAAATAACTATTTTAATGTTTTTTGATTGCATACTGTACTGAAATAATCGTATATATAGCACAAAAATTGTAAATACTAATAAAATATTAGATACTATATGAACCAACAAAAACTATTTCATATAAATTTAATTTTCTAAGCAACCTGATAATCACTCATACTTCTTGTATACATAAATTAAGACCAGTTCCATCTTGTTCATTGTGAATTTTTATTAATCGATTGATTAGTTGCCTTTATCTAAGAAGATGACTTTAAGTAAAAACTGGTTTTGTTAACAACCTAACCTTCAAATCGTAGACGATATAAGTCAAAGTTAATAATTCTTTCAATTGTTATTAAATTGATTCGTAAATAAAAAAAATACTAATTTCTAAAAGGTTTTTAGAATATAAAACCGATTGGTTTTCAATTGTTGAATACTAGCAATGAAAAACATTCCTACAAGAGCTCGATTCATCTAATTTAATCAGTTAACATTAATTTTAAAAAATTAATCAGTGATTACTACTGATCGAGTAAACGGTTTTTTTAAAATTTTTAATGATAAAAATTAATATTTTATAAAATTAACTTGTATACACCATCATGTATAAAAAACCATAATAAACCTGCCCATATACGTAAACAGATCTCTATTCATACACTGATATATTAAAAAAAACCTGTGAAGGTAACTCTAACCGATTCATTTATCTCCAGAATAGCATTGTTTTTGATCACAATTTTGTCCAGTGTAATGCCATATATGATGAATGATATGAATTTCCCGTGGGAAACAGTAAACTATGAAAATAATAAAACACACCTTCATCCATGTATTCAAATCGAATTAATGAAATATTATTTGATCTGAATTGAATTGTTCTAGACAGTAGATAATTATAATTTCACTTGAAGTTACAAAATGTAATGTTTGATATATTTTAATTTTTAAATATAGAATCTAGAAGTTAGATAGCTGTTAAAATTTGTTTTAAATGTAAAAGCGAGTTAATACAACGGAATTACCAGTACATTCAGTTTCTGTGTGAAAACTAAACATTGTACGCTTATGAAGTTGTACAGTGGAGTTTATTTGCTTTAGGCAAGTTTTTCAGCAGAAGAACCAGACATGGTTGAACAAAACTAAGTACACCTCTCAGTAGTCCTAACCGACTCAGTTTAACTCGTACTACTGAAAACTCTATACCAAAACTGAATTGAAGTCGAGTATATTTAAATTACGCTAGCTAACTTTACAATGTCGCAATACATTCAACCAACACCCACTTTAGTAAAATTAACTGATTTAACTTTTACACATACGTATGATTCTATGTTTTAGTTCCGAGAGCGTTTTCATTACGTAGATCTAATCTTGTATCTAATTTAAAAGGAAAATTAAATTGGATGTTTAAATTTTACTATTCGTAAAATATAAATAAACTTTATAGTTCTTTAATAACCAAGATAATTTTATTTTATAAATAATCACAGCTATCAGATAATTTTCTGTAAAATACAATATTCAGTTTTTATTTTAAACTTACAGAATAATAATAAATAGAAAATACTAAAGAATGTATCGTGACAAATAACACTTTAACTTTAAACGTTTTTTGATGCTACGTATTTATTATATACGACATTTATTATATACTACAGAAATAATACTTCTGTTCAAAAAAAAATAATTGTCGATATTTTGTAGTGGTGCATCATTCAATCAATAGTAAAGAGATATTTTTTATAATTATAGAATTTTAATGAATCTCCTTTATTCTTTCAGTTCATTTATTATTTTACTGTATTTTTATATTTATGTTTACATTAATATTATAAATGACGTTTTTCAATAAACTTAGTAATTTTAAGAGAAATTTATCTTCAATGAACAATTAAATAATAGGAGCATAACGTGATAATTTAATTTCATTTATTCTTTTTTTTTTTATAAATATCAGATAATATTTTTATCCTTTTATACAGGAAGAGGATTTTGTATTTATGTATTTGTAATGCTGCAATTAGGTAACAGGTGCATCGATATCATGGTTACAAAAATAATATATATTATGAAAATAGTGGCTAAATGTCTAAAGATTTGGAGAGAATAAATTTGTTGGTTACACCAATCGATTTACTTCCTTCGAAATAAAAATAAAACTTATTTGAAAGTTACAAAAAAGGATTTTAAATTAAAAGTTCTTTGAAAATTTGATTCAAATGCATTACTTCCATGTAGGTTATTTATTATTATTATTATTATTATATTATTTGTATTATTATTATAACAATAACAATAATAATAATAAATAAGTAATATTAATAAAAATGTCCGAAGCATCTCTTAAAACATTGGCTGGGACCAACTTTTCGTCATTAAGCATATTACCTAATCGTGGGACACCATCACTTACTCTGGCAAAAAAACTTTTCTTTTCCTGTTTTAAGTCTAGGACTATTATCGCCTTGTAACCCGGTCCCAGGTCCGGGATACCCGTTTTAATATCCACACTGCAGAAAAGATCATATGCCCACCGTGTGGTGATCAAGCTCGCGATTTCTTCATGCGTAATACCTTCCTATAATTTTTTTTAATATCTTTTCTTTGCAACCGCCGTTCTACTGGGCTTATCAATCTGTGTTCCGGTGTCAGCGCTCTCCCGAGGAGCAATGGGGCTCCCGGCTAGTGAGAACATCTCACGTAATTCTTTAAATTTGCCGGTCAAAAAGGCAAGTTCCTTATCAATTATTTCTAACTTTCTTGTTAGGATTATGACGTGTTAGTTACTTCAAAGTCCTAAAACTCATTAAGTATGTTCTCCAATGTAACCCGAAAAGTGTGAGCCTCCTCCTCGTCCTCGTCGGCCGAACATGTCTCCCCATCACTAAACTCCTTTCCAGCCAACCCTCCACACGCCTAGTCGGGCGCTTCAATCCCTTCAATCTCCGTTGGCGACCTCGAGCCCCGGTCAGCCAGCCGCAACCTCTTCAAGACCTCTTCAGTAGGAGAGGAGCTTAACTTCAGTTACCGCTCTTCTTACAATTGTCCCTCAGACGTGCAAATATGAGAGTCTCCACATGACGCCCCTGGCAAACGTGGAAATTCCCCTTCATAATCATGGTAAAGACCACCATCCTCCGGCAAATCATCAGATCTAGTCTCTGAAATGACGACCTCGCGTCAAATGCTCCGTAAATTTTGTCCGGCATCCTGCCGCTAACTAGAAGAAGCATCCATTGATGAATTCACACCTGTCACCCGACCTGTCTTTTCGCTGCTTTTAGTCGACAGCCTGCGGGAACCACTTCTCCTTTCAGGGTCCCCCGTCACTCGCAGAGGCTGGACCATGCCCCTCGCCGCACCGTAAAATATCTACTGTAGACGTCGTATGAAAAGTTAACAGTGTAACTTCCGTTGACAATGCAAAAGTTAACCGACACAGTAACAAAATTGATACATAAACCATACAAGATTCATACAAAACCACTAAAATTGTATGAATTCACTTATAAAACAATATGTAAAGGCAATTACAAATAACAACTAAATAGTTAAAATTAACAAGAAAAAATATATTTATCTGAATCTTACCCTACCGTTGATAAGAGTAACAACTTTCCTTAGCAACGCGAGAATAAAGTTTTTCGTTTTTTTTTAAGAATAAACTTAAACCAAAATTAGTTCACTAAATACAACGTAAAAGTAAACAAAACAAACGAAATAACAGTAACGAAACACAAAATAGTAATTACAAACAGGAAAAACGTATAACGGAGCACTAGTAACAAGCCGGCAGAAACACGTCCGACTTCCACTACGTTACTCTTCAAACTTCTAGTAAAATACATTAGACAAAGAATTTTATTTATATATTTTATTTACATTTTCACATAAACGTGTTTAAAAATTTGGAAATTTATTATACTAAATAATTCTTCACGTTAGGTTTAAAAATGAATTACTTGAAAAAAAATAATAAATAAGCTTATTTTTTAAATCTCTGCTTTCCACACTGAAAGGTTATTTTCCGTTATCTTATGAGCAAGATAAAAATAATTTCGAAAAAAAAAAAATACAAATTGAAGTGTAATCTAGAAAGGAAATAAGTAAGATAAATACCTTTTTTCTTTCTTTCCCATTTATTCCCAAGCAGGATAAAGTATCACAGATCTCAGTCTTTTTCTTCTCTCGCGACTATCTGACCTAAACATCCTGCCGACAGTAGCGTTCCTTCCCCGCAACTGAACATTACATAATTTCTGTTAGGTTTACCTCTGTTTATATACCTTCACCCTAATTTTAAAAACTGTATCTTTGGTGCTTTTTTCCCAACTTTTTCATTACGTACTTAACTACGTCAGTTTTTTTGTACTTATCTTCTTGATCCCAGTCCCTAATTTATCTTTATTAGGACCTTCTGCGTATTTCCCAGGGTATTTCTAACATACTCATTTCTGTTGACTGTACTCCTTTTTTTTATTACATTATTGTTCGGTTTGTAGTATATAGCTAATGATATTCAGTATTCCTTAAAAATATTTTCATGGATTTTTTCCATACGTTTTTTTTTCTTAATTTAATTATACTTCTATTAGGGTGATAGGATTAACAATAAATCCCAACATGAAAATGCTGCATTGCAGTTGATATTTACAAAAATATTTTTTTTTAGTTCATTTTAGTTTTCAATAGGTACCCCTACTTATTTTAAAAGTTAGTTTGCACCTAAAAATATATGTTAATAGCATTCTGTTACATTTTTTTTTTTTTTACAAATAGAAGAAGCTTCTTTTTAATAATGTGTTCACAATTCATAACTAAACAAAACAGACTAAACGTTTTTTGTTAGGCATATTTATATATATGCCTAACAAAAAATATATAGCTTTTTTTTTATTTTCTTTTAAATTAACTAATAAAATTATGTAAAACCTTAAATTACTACACTCATGAGTTTTACTTTTATATTATCATAAATCATTAAATTCGAAAAATTACTTAAATTTATGCATTAGTGAACAAAAGGACACAGTGTAGAATGGATAATGGAGACAAAACTGGAATCTATGTCTCCTTTACGATTTAAAAATTATGGATGGTCCTTACAGGCCTGACTACATTTTATTTAAAATTTTAAAAAAATCGCGAAATTATCACAAAATTTATATATTAGAGGATATTTTAATACAATAGCCTGAAAGGTTACTTTAAAAATTATATCAATTGCTGTAAAATTCAGATTTATCTAACATTTTAATTTAATCAATAAGATATAATTAATCGTTAAGTTATGTTTTGGGTACTGCTTTTTTTTATAAATAAATCTGAATTATTTCTCTATACTACTAATTTTATAATTAATAAATAGATAGTAATCATTTCACTACTCCTCCATTACCGATCATGGGATTTGATTTTTCTGTTCCAACTGAAAACAGAATAAATACTAGTTGAAGGAGGATATCTTAGTTATTCAGATAATCTCAGCTGCCTAAAAAAATATAATAATAAAATAATAACTACGGGTTATAGTTTATTCACATTAACGGCAAAATAATTAGAATAATAATTACGAGTATTTTTTGTTGAAACGCAAAATACAAGAAGTCTTTATCTATATATAAGATAAAGGCAGCAAAAACTGTCTTTATTACAGTAATATTTGCATATATTTTATATTTATAGCATCAATTACACAAATTGACAAAACTTTTAACGTAATCATACAATCTTTTACATTAAAATATCTTCATTTGTTATTTACTACTCTTCTGAAAGAGGAAGCGAGAATTATAATTGAAACTGTTATACATGAATTTTAATTGCTAAGTAAGATTTAATGAAATAATACTAGTCTTTTGACTTGTTAAGACGTTATATATTCGTTGTTAAATAGAAAATTTGAGACCGTAATTTTACATTTTTTTATGAAAATATGTAAAATATTTTTTTAATAGTTGGTACTACTATTTTTATAAAAAATAATTGTGGTTAATGGATAACTTATTACATGCAATGAAATATCATTATGACAAAAAGATTATTAAGACCCTAAAATTTAAGTAGTGTTGTAACTTTTGTAATTAATTTTTTGTTTGTTTTCCTTTATTACTGTTACATATTTTAATACTGAATGTTATTTAACCATTTTTGATTGCAGTGTACGTCCTAATAACATAAATTCGTTTGTATATTATGTATTAAATAATTAATTTTAATTCTTCTTTGTTGTACGCTTTTATTAACACGAAAATTTCAACAGAAACTTTATATAAAAGTTAAAAAAAAACGTATAATTTTAAATTAAACAAAGATACTTTCTTAAATAACAACTCTAAAATAAGAAATAAAAAAAGTTAATTTCGCAAAAAAAAAATCAATATTTTTCCTTTTACCAGTCATTTTGGTTTCATTTTGGTGAATTGAGAGAAAAATATGCCCGTTTTTCAAACGTTCTTATTTGTATAAATCAAGTTACTATGTTCATTAATTGGATAACTAATAAGTATGAGCAAAACGTTTACAGAAATACAAAATAATTTTTTAATTAAGTGGATCTCTAATTACAAAAAAAATGTTTTCTGAATTAGGGCCTTTTTCATGTCAAAAGTTTTTTTTTATTTTTTTTACACAAAATTCTTCATCTTTTTATAAATAGGAACCGCCAATTAATCTTAAACAACTTGTCTTAGTTTAATAATAGCGTTAACATTTTTATAGTATTACTTTGAATCAGTGATTAAATAGTACCTAATTTAAAAGATACTTTATGGCTCACGTACATGAAATTTAAACTAAATTTTATTTTAATTCAGTATTTCATGTACAAAAATCACGTCATATATACTAAAGATATGTTTATTAATAAACAGTCTACTCTACCCAGTTTTCGTAGTTAGGCGATTTACGAAAATATCCATAGCTAGTATAAAAGTATCAGAGACTCATCTTCTTTTTAAAGAATGAAATCATCCACTTGCTACATCTGTCTCAAATATTGCAAAAGTTGGGCATATTTTCTTGATTAATTTATGATATTAATAAAGAAGGTGCTGAATTCAATCATTTTTTTCTCGTTAAAACCGTGCGCGTTCATCTATGAAACTATTTTGAAAGCTATGAAATTATTTCATAGAAATAGTATGTTATTCTGAATTTTTAATCAAGTATTGTGAGTCAGATTTAATATAAATCAAACGGGGGTTAATAGAGAATAATTGAATATATTATCTTTCCATTTATCGATCAGCTACGGGTCAATTTCATTTTGCCTTTCATCGTGATTTTTTTTTTGTACATGTTCAACGAGTCCACACCAATTTATTCACATTCTGTCGTTAATTGTGCATAATCGATTGCTGTGGAGAAGGCTACATTGGTATTCTCTGAAATTATATTTAATTATTTCACTAAAAAAATAAAAATTAATTCATCGAAACATGATTTTTTTTGTCTCATTTTTATTTTATTTTGTATATATATATCAAAGCGGTTTCGACAAATTTAAAACTTCTACCGGGTTCGAACCCAAACCTTTCGAATGAAACATGAACACACTACTACTTCGATACAAGTCATGATCTAAGGTTTCATATAATTACCCTCTTTATTTATTATTTTTGTATTTTTTTTTTTTTTAAATGGTATTATTTTAAATTTTACTTCTAATCATCATGCGTAAATTTCTTACGGAACCTTACATATACGTCTGGTTAAATCCATTTTAATAACTCTATTTTGAAAGCCTACTCAGTTATTTTAAACATAATTGTTTTTATATTTTGGATTTAATGAGTTGAAACGATTTTTAAAAAAATATTAATAATGTAACATAGAAAAATGTAACATGAAGTAGGAGTAAGATTCAAATATAAAGGGTTAAGATAATAAATATTGAAATGGAAAAATTTATAGGTACAAGTTAATTAGTAACCTAGTGTGAAAATAATACATCTAATAATACAGACATGTGTATCAGAAACCAACCTCGTCAACAAAGAAATAAAAAATCATTTATATGTAGTGTTCAAACCGACATTTTAAGATTTTTAGTTTTAAATTTGGAGCAATTGGAAAAATAAAACGAGACATGAAAATTATTAATTGATGGTTGTTAGCCTACGTAAGCCCTGCAAAAAATTATAATGGTTTTGGTAAGATGCCAAGAAAGATAAACAAATTATATCTTTCAATTAAAAAAAGTTAGATATATGGAGGAAATCTTATTTAAAGTATTTATATTTTTAAAGAATATATATGATAATATAAATTTTGAAAAAAGACGTTGAAACTTGCAATAAATATTTATTTCTTCTTCTACATGCCTACATCTACATCTTCTTCTACAGGAAGTAAACGTGAGTAAACTTTTATCAAGATCGATTTATTACAAAATATATATTATTATATAAAACTAAAAGAAAATTTAATATATATTAATGCAAAACTTATATTAGCTTGCACAACCGTTACTTTAGATATGACTCTTGACATTAGAATAAAATTATATTTTGTAATAAAAAATTCAGTGTTTTTTAAAAGATTCTAACGTAATTACTTAGAACAAAAAATTCACTTTACCAAATTATTTTATAAAAATCATATAGAAAAAAATTAGAATCATAATTCTGTAGGCTTAATGTTATAAGCTTTGAGTTGAAATAATTAAATTAATAAAACTTTTTTCTCCAGTAGTAGCCGCGAGCAACGATTATTTTCCTTTTTTTGTTTTGTTATATTTTTCTAAATTTTTCTTCTTGAGTTTTCTCTCGTAGTCGCTGCATTGAACCGTATACTTTTCCCTTGTACTTCTCCAGTTATTGTTATTATTATTATTATTATTATTATTATCAAGTGCCGTACACTAAGACTCTTCTCCTATTTGCTTTGAGCAGTTAACAGCATCTGGCGTTATCAGTATACCTCTCCTCTTGCTCTTCTTCAAAGCTTCTAACAATGTGCGTTGTTTTGTTAAGAGAGGACGGGTTTTTCCGCTTCATAACTGAGCTATCCGTTTTAACTCAATCACCCCTCTATCTTCATTTATAAACCCTTCATTCATTCAGATATTCACTTACTCATCCAATTACTGAATTGCACAGATTTCATCCCTTCATCGAGAGTAAACAGAACTGTTATCAGTAATGCAACTATTTTTTATCAATTTCAGTTTAAATTTATGATACTAGATTTTTATTTATGAATTTTTTTCAGATTTTTGTCACGTTATGAATTTCTGAAAAAATATTCCAATGTAGATAAAAAAACAATAATAATAATAAAAATCTATTTAGCCAAACTCTTTATCCAAACTGATGAGCCAGAATCAGCTCAGAAGTTGTTGATCCGGGGTGACATTTGTTCTATTCTATAATTTCATTCTTTATTTACGCACAAGTTTGTACGTTATTGTTATCTACGTAAATATTTACATAACTTATCGCGAGTGATTCATAACCAACTCCCAGCAAAACTACTGAAGATAAATTGATGAAAATTTTATACATTTTCTTTTCACTGTGCAAGTGCACACTAAGAAAGGTAATTTTTTTAATTCCGAGTTTAAAGGATTAAAATAGAGTGACAATGGAATTTACTATTTTTTTTCGGTAAAAAAAGAAGATATCAGTTTGATTTTTGATGTGTGCAATCTTAATGTGAAAATTTAAAAATCAATTTTCAAATTCGACCTTGAAATTAGTTACAAAAGACAGAAATTGATGTATGGTTGTAAGAAAAAATTGAGATTAAGAAGACAAGCAAGACAAGAGGCAAGTAAATTTTGTTATATGATAGATGAAAGTTATAGGAAACATGTTTTTTAGTTAGATGAAAAAATCATTAGACTATATTTCTACTTTCATATCGGTGCATAGGTCATTAATATAGTCAAGTGCCTAATTTTCTGAATTATCAATAAGAGCAAAATTTACTATTATTATTATTATTATTATTATCATTATTTATCTTTGTCCACTGACAGCAGATTATATAATCCAAATAGGGAATTCTTCTATTTAGTAGATTTATTTTTTTCTCTTTCCTATTTAAACAATTTATTATTATATTTTAAATAATATTGTTTGATATGCAAATTTTTTGCAAATTCTCCACTTGCTTGAGTTCCAGTTAGTTGAACTCCAACCACTGTATTATAAGGAAATGAATTTGAATCCCAGACTTCGTGTTATGAAGGAATACAGTCCAACATTAATGAAGGTTGGTTATGTTGTAAATCAGTGAAGAGAAAATCAGTCTTCAAAAGTCTTTGTAATTTAAAATACTGAGATAAATTTTTTTTATGCATAGATTTTAAATCAAGGTATATTTTTTTAGTGCGATTTTTAATTTTTTTTAAGGACAGGACGAGGAAACATCAAGATAATTTTTTTTTATAAATCAAATCAAAATTACTAATACACCAATTTTTTTTTATTACTAACGTAAATACTATTTATTTTGAATACTAAGAAAAATAGTTAGCAGATATAATTTATGTTTAAAAATATTAAAGACGATTAAATATTTAGATTTTTAAAATGATATCCTTCTTACGATACCAGAAGTTCAGAAGATGAATCCTATGTCCTTCAAAATTAAATTATTTTTAATTAATAATGATATATTTTAGTTTCATTTTCTCAACATTTTTAAAACATTTATTTTATTCTATAAAGTAACGGATATTTCGTTACCTATATTAAGATGGTGAAAATGAATAATATCCGTCAAATTTAAACTAATAAAAATTCGTAACGGCTTAGTCACTTATAAAGCTTCCATTACTCTGAAAAAATTTATTACAATACTAAATTTAAATCTTTAAATCAGTTATTTTAATTTACTTATTTATATTACTTTTATGATAAATAAAATCGAATCAAAGTGGTGAAATATAATTCTAATTGAAATCTGTAGGAGCATAAAGATCAGCCTATATAATATGCATTTTAAACTATTTAATTTGTTTAAAATTTAAAAGAAAACTCGCTTTGAATTATATTTTAAACCCCTTTAAATTAAGTATGTTATGAAATATAGCATTATTAGTTTTACTGAACAATAAGCTCGTTTCCTACATTGCGTCATTGATACACACAGTCTGTTGAGTCGTGATGCGATTACAAAGTTAATGAAAATGTGCACGGGGTAGTAATAGTAGAAAAAACATTGCCGTAAGAAAAATAAAAAATGGGTCATGTACATTGTTTATGCGTTCATTTTTGCGAGATAAATAAATAAACTTTTTATTTTTTAATAAATATCTGTAAGTAGTCGGTTACTTATGGAATAAAAATTATTTTTCTTATCAATCCTAAGTTAAATAATAATACTGTAGTCTAAACACGCTAATATTTTGTTGAAAATGATCTAGTAATTATTTAAAATTATTTATTGCAAAACGTCAATCTTCTAGTGTTGTTTACAACGTGCGTATTGTTAGAGAAGGAAAGACGGTGAACCCGTTCATATTGGACTTCATAAGTTAGTAAAAATCATTTTCAGATATAAAATTCTATGGAAATTTTCATCTCAGATGACAAAGTAAATTTATCTGCGCAAGAAGATCCATTTTTGTTATTTTATTTTGTTTCCTTTTGAAATCTATTTATTAATTCTAATTTAAAATCTAAAAAAGAACCCTTTGATCAATAAAACACATCATAAAAATCACTACAATAAAAAAAAAATAGTTTCAATTCACTCGTTACTGTGACTCACTGCAAAAAAAAAAAAAGAAAGAAGTCCAGAACATAAAAAAAGAAAACAAATAGAACAAGAAGTCCTATGAATTTCACAAAGAATCACAAAAAATAAACAAAACGAAGAAACAATGAAATAAAAAAAAATATTGAACTAACAAAAGTAAATGAAGAAACGTAACATTTTGACGATCATAACATTCTAAGATAGCTGATTCACCCTAAATGTCGAAGAACCTCACAGCTAAATTATATGCAGCCGCTTTTGACGCCTAACGTACTAACTATTGTCCAGAAGGTTAACTGTGAGCTAGTTCAAATGTCTATTTAGTCTCATTTTGTATTTAATATTGAATCGCCGTATCTCTCCTCGAACGCTTGGCAGTCCCAGATAATCAGGAACCTCAGTGTTTTTCGCAAACCACGACGCTTTTGGTTTATTTCTGAACAATTTGTTTTGGATCGCTGTAGGAATTTATTATTACTCTCGCTTGTTTTACTCCACAGCTAGATCCAGTAGGTTCAAATAGGTTTCAGGATCGTTATGTACAACAACCGCGTGTTGGATAATTGTAATTGCGACTGCTTCCCAGCAACCAGTACATCCCTCTCAACTTAATGTTAAGCTATTGAATCCTGCACGTCAGATGGCGATTCAGGTGCAGCAGCTAGTATCGTACGCTGTTTGCATACGGGATGAAAACGCCATTCAGTTGAACTTACAGACAGTCGCCCTCCTCATGGCAAACGTAACATGTGTAGACTTAGCCGGATTAACCTTCCTTCATTTTAAATTTAAATAACCATTCAGTAGTCATATCCAGTAATATTTGTAGTTTGGTAGAAGCTACGGTAGGGTCAGCATTCACAGCCAGGATTGCCCAGTCACCCGCAAATGATGCAACTTTGATTTCCTCTGGAGTCAGGAGATCAGATATGAAAATCAAGAATAAGACAGGCCTTAGAACCTACCCTTAAGGAACACCCGACTCAGAATCAAAGAATACTGACAAGTCCTGATTGTACCTCACCTTAGAGAAATGTTCGTAAATTGAGCGCAAGTCAAGAATGACTAAAACAACCTTCATAAAATTCTCACGCGCACAACTTCAGATACATTATTGCAGCATATCAAAATTTCAATATGAAATTAATCTAATAGATTTGGAGATTTTCGAGGCACAAAATTTTACATATAGTCCTCTCTCTCTCTCTATATATATATATATATATATATATATATATATATATATATGCATTTATGATTCTTTGAGAGATTTCAATGGAAATCTCTCATTGCACATTTTTTATTTATATATATAGAGGAAGATAATATTCATATTCAATGTAGCTGTTAATAAAAAAGTACCCGATTTCTTGTTCATTTTTTCATTTAATGGTCTTTGTAACCCAGTAACATTTGGATTTCCTACATAATAGCCTTTCTTCGAAAGTGTTATATTCCTAAATTTTTTTAGTTTTTCATCTAAGTTTCAACCTCTAATACAAAAGGATTAAGGAAGCGAAATAGTATTGCAGTATGCCTAATTACTAATTAAAGGAGAAAAAAAATCTAGAAGAAAATTCTAGAATTCTAGAAGAGAATCTAAAAAATTGAAGAATATTAATTTTTCATAACCATGTAAAATTGCAAAAGAAATAGAGTTCTGTATTAATTTACAAAAAACTATTAGATATAGAACCAGCCAATGGACTGATATACCATTCGTTTGATCAGCTACTTATTAACACAATAAAAATCTAATTTAATTTCTATTAGCCTTTTAAACAACGGTAAAAAATTTATTTCGTTTTGTTTAAGGTGTAAGTAATCTACCCATTTTTTTAAATACGTGTTAACTTTAAATAAGACCTCTAATACTTATATTTAATTCTATACAGCTACATATTTCATATACTCAAATATATTAATACGCTAATTATCCATTTGGTGCCACCTTACCTCGTGTTAAATTTACAGCAAGTGATTGATATTTTTTCACCTATAACTTCATTATCATCTATCTCATAATAAGTTTGTAAAATTAAATTCAGAGCTTAATTGAATAACGGACTGTTCAATTTTTATTATTTAAAAATGACTATGTTAGAAAAAAATTCAATTAGCTGTAATTAGAGTAATAACTAAATTCTCATAGATGTCAATGAGATTTTCTAACTTGGCTTTAGACTGTGGTCAATGAATAACTCATACTTCCGTCCAGTGCTTCACCTTTTTCTATATCTTTTACTCAGCTAATATAGAACGTTATTACGTTCTATAATTTCTTTTATACTATTTTAACGTTTTATTAAACAGATAATAATTTTTTTTAATTTATCTGTGATGACAATCTTTATGAAAATCTTCTGTTATTTACAGTTGGAAAGGAAAGTTTATTTATTTCTGGTTTCTGTATTAACATCAAATTTCTGTAATTTTTTCGTTCTTAACGTAATAATGGTGAGTGGGGAAGGAAATATTGAAAAAATAAAAATGTATCTTATTTGTAGTAAGTACATATTATTCAGCATGAATCACGACTTGCATCCTTCCTGATCATCACTTACTATATTTCACTTCCTTAAAAAATTATATATAAAAAGCATAGTGAATTATTAAAAATAAAATAACCTTCATTCTCAATATTCAAAATATATTCATCAAGGAACTCAGAATTATTACCGATAACATCAATGTTACCTCAAACAACCACAATAGTAATTATGTGTCATTTATAGATAATAATTTTTAAAAAACAAGCGATACAAATTATTATTTTTTCCATGTGTGTGTGTGTGTGTGTGTGTGTGTGTGTGTGTGTGTGTGTGTGTGTGTGTGTGTATTCTCATTGTAATTAAATAGTAAATATCATAGATTATCCTATCCATTTGCACAGATGACTGCATTATTATCTTGATTAATTTATTAAAACTTTATCAATATTTACTCTACAAGAAGTTTGCAAAGAAAACAAGCTTAAGGTTTTCCAAAAAGTGATCAATTTTGAAGCAAATATCAGTTACATTCAAGATAAATATTGAAGATTATGTTTTTGAACAAGTATTTATTTAAAAAATACACGATATGAAATGTATTTCTATGACGGAAACCGAAGTACGAAGGATAATGTATCATAGTTCCGTTCCGTTTGTGGATGAGTATGTAGAAATATCTGTCATTAAATCAAAACAGAATTCATCACTAAAATTTTATATATATTCACTCTGTTGGCACTGTTTTGAAGCGAAACTTAGGCGAATATTTCTAATCATAAGTGTAACTTTAGGCAGCAAGAATTAAATTTACTAAACTGACAAAAACGAAAACGTGAGAGCTAGTAACTGTACATCTGTTCTCTCTGAATTGAATGAAAGAAAATGACTAATTTACTAATGTCGACAATAAACGTCAGAAAGAAATAGTATTTGTTAAGATTTAAGGTTATTGAGATTTAAACTATAGAAACAAATAATATTTTTCATCGATTTGCTTAGCTTTACTTATTTTATGGAGACTAGATCATTATGGAGAGTGGGTCATTAAGTTTCCAGAGGAATTAACTTAGGATTTTAAACAATCTAATTTAAGATTAGAATTTTGATATAGAAAAAATACAATCCTCGTAATAGAAATCAGAATGATATCGAAAAATATACATTTTTCATTTCCATTATAACAACATTAATTAACGAAATGTTAGAGACTAAATCTATTACGTGCGAAATTATAAAACATGTTACAGTAAAAAAAACTTACAGGTAAAATTAATATATTCTATAGTCGTAGCATAAAACTGTTTATTTCACAAGATATTAGTAGCTAAATAAATAATTTTCTCTGGTTGTACTTCAAAATTTAATATTTTTATTATGCATTATTAAAATCTTTTATTAAAGGAAAATATTTTTAATAACGCTTTGCTTACAGTAAAACAATATCAGAACAGAATAAATAAATGGATAAATTCAAATATAAAAGAGTCTATCACAATGAGTAAACATTCCATGAAATTTAATAAAGTAATAAATTAATTTTCGAAAAAGTAATTTTTTTCAGAAAATTATGTATTTGACACAACCACAAATAGATTGTTTGCTATAAACAGAGGAAGTAATTTTAAAAGAAGAAAAATCGTAAAATAAATTTATATAGCGCTTTTTGTTTTGTTTTTTTAATCTTACTTTGTATAAAAAGTTATACAAAGCGCGCGTATAGAAGACCTATACGCGCGCGCGCGCGCACACACACACACACACTTCATTCATTGATTTTTTTTTCACAAGACAGATTACTTCGGGGAAAGTAGGGAGCGAGATGTTACAAATTAAATTTTTGCTGTGAAGAATTACGACCGACGATCCTTGATCTAAAATTAGCAGCACCAAGAGATGAAAGTACTTAAATTTCGTTATCAGCAGTAACGTTATGTGATTTTAAGTAATATATTTTTAAGTTTTTTTTCTCTTTTCAAACAGTAGTTAAATTTTTATTGCTAAAAAATTTTATTTCATCTTGTATTTGTTTTTTCCTTTACGGTAGTAAAGGAAAAAGTGCCTCCGGTTACTTGATTAAAAAATATAAAATCAAATAAATAATTGACCGCTAGGGTAAATGCAAATAAAATTATAGAGCGGGCGAAGCCATGATGGGGATGCTAGTTTTATATATATATACTAAATACAATATCCCTAGATTCTTTGAGATCGTACAGGCCAGTAGTGGCAATTCTTGTGGATTAATTAATTTCCAAGTGTAATACTTTTCATTTATAACCGATAAATTTAACACATCATTTCTAACACTATGCTTAATGATAAGGATTAAAAGAGTCTTTTCATTGTTGATAATTTTACACTTACCTTTATTTATAAATAATAAAATATAATCTTCTTAGAATCATATTTTAAGCTTTTTATATTAAGCGTTATTATTCATTTTTAATGACATTTAATTTTTAATTTTAAACAAATTTCAAGGGATGCACTACATTTAGTACCTACTACAAAACTACTTTACGAAAGCGTAAGTGCTAGTTTTTGTATATGTGTGTGCTTGAGCTTATGTAGTGTATTTATTAGTGCCACATGTGATATTCTAGCATCGGCGTTCCATCTGGTTATATCATCCCTTCCTGCGAGAATTTATCTCCAAAAAGTCAATAATAATAATAATAATAATAATATTAACTTATGGTGTAACTAACATTATTTTAATACATAATAGTGGGTGTAGAGTTATTATTTCTTGAAATGTATTTTTACGTTTCAATTATCTTCTTAAGTAGTATCATACAATTCACACTGGTATCTGAAAATGTTAGTAGTTGTGCATGAATAATTATTAAATGGCATACAAAACAAATTCGTATGTGTTCCTGCATAAACACTAAAGTACTATTTTTTTAAATTTCTCCGCAGCAAATGAAGATAAAAACTTGATTATTCTGTGTGTAATCTTCATGTGAATATCTAAACACCAAGATATTTTTTAAATTCAACCTAGAAATAGGTAAAGTAATGAAAGAAAATTTTACCAATGACTGAAAACTTTCCCAATTTCCGATTATATTAAACGAGATATTCTGTAAATTTGGACTTACACATACTCTTCAGAAAAATATCTAAAAACCATTTAGTTATTTCAATTTCAATTTTTTAAGGGGTGCGACGGTGTACTTCGTGACGGTTCAACCAACACAGCCACTGCCACTGTTACTGTATGTGCGACATGACTGGTTGCATCTGCGTTCGGTTACTTGATTAAAAAATATAAAATCAAATAAATAATTGACCGCAAGGGGAAATGCAAGTAACGTTATAGAGCGGGCGAAGCCATGATGGGGATGCTAGTTTTATATATATATATAGATAAACTAAATACAATATCCCTAGATTCTTTGAGATCGTACAGGCCAGTAGTGGCAATTCTTGTGGATTAATTAATTTCCAAGTGTAATACTTTTCATTTATAACCGATGGATTTAACACATCATTTCTAACACTATGCTTAATGATAAGGATTGAAAGAGTCTTTTCATTGTTGATAATTTTACACTTACCTTTATTTATAAATAAGTAAAATATAATCTTCTTAGAATCATCTTTTAAGCTCTTTAAATTAAGCGTTATTATTAATTTCTAATTATAAAATTGATGCCTTCGTAATTAAAATTGTTTCTTTATTAAATTTATATTACATAAAATAAAATTAAACAAATACATCATAAACAAACAATTAATTAAAGATACTGTTCGTAAGAGGTTAAATAACAGAAAAAGGCAATTAGTTGCTTTTTTATCCAGTTATTAATGTAATAATCATTAATATGTTATTAATGTATTGTTTAATCTAGTTACTAATGTTGTAACTAATGAATAACATACTAATTAAAATATTGATTACAATCTGTTCATGAATAATTACAATTGAAAAATTGATAGAAAGGAAGGAATAATAATGGCTTGTAGCACAAGCCAATAAATGGTAACGCTTGTGGGACCACACAGTGCTCTCACGGATGTTATGTTTTGAAATATTAACCTTTCTGACTTCTAACGCGTTATTTTTTACAATTAAAAAATACCCAGCTAAATAAATTCAAAATCAATAAGAGAAGAGAAAATGGAATTAATAGTAAATTTACTTACTGCATTTAATATATTTACGGATATGTATGTAAATGTATGTAAAAATACAAGTATACATTTGTATTTTTAATACAGGTATTTATAGAGGTAGAACTAATCCTTATTAATATTGTGTCCTTAATGGTAATAGTATTAATCCAAGTCAATCCTTATTGTCTACGTTACTTTCTAATAATTAGAATCACAAAGTTCATATCGATTGCTATACTTTAATCTCAATTTATATTTTAACTAGCGTTCCCCAGTCACGCCTTAGGCTATGATTTCAATGCGGCTTAACCCGCAGTATTCTTTCAATAGCAAACTTATTTATTTCACACATTACTGCTAGCATCGCCGCGGCTTTACCCGCGTTATATGGTTACATCCGTTTCCCGACGCGGACAAGAGACATTTAGCATGTCAGGGCGAGCGAGCTTGCTCTTTGCGACTAGCCAGTGGGCTCTGCCCCTGCATCCTCCAGTGTTCATTAAACTCATTCATGTGAGAATAATAATGATAAATAAAAGTTAAAGCCTGTGCAATTTATAAAAAAATATTAGTGTATTGTAATTTCTTCAGAGCGACAGTTTGATCAGTGCAACACCCGAAACATAGCCCACCAGACTGGTCTAGTGGTTAACTTGTCATCGCAAATCTGTTGATTTCGAAATCGAAAGTTGTAAGGTACAAATCCTAGTTAAGGATTTGTACCTTTTATACGGATTTGAATATTAGATCGTGGATACCGGTGCTCTTTGGTGGTTGGGTTTTCATTTAACCACACTTCTCAAGAGTGGTCGACCTGAGACTACACAAGACTACACTTCATTGACATTCATACATATTATCTTCATTCATCCTCTGAAGTAATACCTTACGGTGGTTCCAGAGGCTAAACAGAAAAAGGGAGTTAGGACCCAAAACTTTCAGTGATCTGAAGGAAGCGGGTTTCAAAATAGTCTGCCTCCACCGTGAAAATATTACTTATAGCTTAGCTCGTCAGGTTACCTGATGAAGAATGGGTAAAAATTATTTTCTGCCCGATTCTTAGCGTTACCCAGCAAACAACAGTAGAAGGTGACCGTAATTTGTTTCTTTTTTTTAATCTTTTAATTTTTCTTATTTTATTCTTTTAGTCAAGTAACCGGAGGCAGTTGCAGCCAATCACGTCGCACTTACAGTAACAGAGGAAGTGGCTGTATTGGTTGAGCCGCCGCGCCGTACACCGTAGCACTCCTTAAACAAATCTAAATTAAAAAAAACCTAAAATGCTTTTTAAATATTTATCTGAAGAGTTTTTTCAAGCCCAAATCTAGTGAATATCTCGTTTAGTGTAATGGGAAATGGGGAAAATTTGTACTCATTGTTCAAATATTTTACATTTCTTGACGCCTTTGAAGGTACAATATAGAAAAATCTAGAAGTAGGTTTTTAGATACTCAAAGTAAAGATTACACACACCAGAAATCAAGTTGATATCTTCATGTTACTGAGAAATTAAAAAAAAAAAATTTCATTTTAACCCTTTAAACTCGGAATTAAAAAAAAACTCTTTCTTGGTGTATCTGAAAATTTAAACATTTTATCACTTTCACGATGGACCAACGATTTTTACAGAATTTCTTACATCTGGTAATTCATTAAATTCATATTTCATATTTAAAGTATTTGTGAATAAATATTTATATTAAATTCCACTAGAATAAATAAACTATAAAAATTATACTTACTTTATTCCAAATTACTTGTTTATTTAATAAGGTACATATAAATACATAAGTAAAATTTTTAAATATATAAAATTTGAAGTTCTAAATCAAATTTAATTCATGGACAACCAACATGTGATTTTGTAAAATGTAGTCATACAGTAAGCTGAAGAAAACGGAATACATTGATAACCGTTTTTGCATAATGTTATTCCTGATTAGTTTTTAATAATAGCCTTCCAACCACGGTTCTTACTGTCGACTTAGAAATGTTAGCTGTTGTTATAAATTTATGTTAATTAAAAATATTATATATACATACATACGCATACTTAAATAATAATTTAAATTTAACGTAATCAATTCGTTAAAGATTGGGGTAACTTCAATTCATTGAAAACAAATAAATAAATAAAAATTTTATACGTCCTCTTGCCATGTAATGGAAATCTGTTATTGTCGAATATATTACGGTTCTAATAAAATTGTCACTAACCAAACTTTTTGACTTGAATATCCTGACTTGCGTATCCTTTATTAATATCGTTCACATCTTGATATCAATTCAGAACTTGGGTAATAACCTTCAAAAAAAAATAAATAAATATATCGAAGTTTTTATTCACCATTTAAAATATCTGCAGTGAAAGAAGTTGATCTTTAAGCTTTATTTTAATTAGAATCCATTTGATAGCGGATTTTACACATATCGTACAATAATAAGTTATTCAAGTGCGTTATTCAGTGTTGGACTGCAACGATGTTCTAACCACAATGTTGGAGAATTCTGCAAGCAGCTTGATAACCGATGTATTAAATCTAGATACGTCTCCAAACTTTCAATTCTGGCCATGTCATAGGTGTGATAGGAATAATTTGATTGGCTATGTTTTAGTAAAAATTAAATTTTTATATCTGTTTTTTCGTACATATTTACATATGTTAACAGATTGGTTACAAAAAGATGAATGAAAGTAAAAAGTATTTACATTACAATAGAAAATATGACTTTAAACTAAAAATTAAAATATTAATTTATGATTAAATAAAATATGATTTTAAAGTAAACATCCATTTTTATTGATTAAATCTAAAATGTAATTTAAAATCACCTAAAATTTGAGTGTTTCAGATATACGAAATGCTAAATAAATACATCTAATTTTGTTAAATGTATTTTTAATAAACAATATTGCTTATTTAAATTTATTTTTGAGTAAACTTTCTCCTTACTCTGGTACTCAATTTTCGGTTCAGCTGTATAAAATTTCTATAAACTTAATATTATCCGAAGATCTTATAGTTCATATGAAAAAACTAAAAAATCAATACTATCTAAAAGAGCTGCAAGTATGAAAGTCGGTTGGTTGTCCATCTTCATCAAGATGTTTTATAATTTGTCATTATAAAACAAGGCAGATATTTATTAATAAAAAAAAAGAGTAAATTATTTACTGCAGTAAATAATAGTAGGGCAGTTAATACAAAATATATTCATCTCATAACAATAACATGACGTTTAACATTAACTAATTATTATTGTTTTTCCGATAACAAACAAATTAGAGGTCACTTTCCTGGAAGTACACCGTACAATAATATTGATACTCATACAAAGAGAATAAAATTTATAACAACAAACGAAAAAATATTTTGTTTCACTATATTCAAGTCTTTTTTTAATAAAACAATCTTTTATGGAGTTTTTGGAAAGAAAGCAGCTTTATTATTAAAAAAAGAAAGAAAAAACCATAGCAAGAACCGTTAGAAAGAATATACAACATACTCGAAAAGTAAATTAAAACTGCAAAAAAATACATTGTTAATAAAACTTATCTCATATTTCATAATTTAAAATACAATATAACTTTGATTTTTAAAATTCAAAGAAATACTAAAACGTCGAATTTACAATTATTAATTAAAAGATTTAAATTCAAGTCTTAAATTGTTGAAACGTGTATATCAATCCGTAAACACTGCTCAAATATTCACACGTTTTAATACTCGTATATTTAAATTGCGTTTATATAGTAATGCAAAATAATTATTCTTTTTCTTATATTATCTATTAAAGAACGATGTTGTTTTGACTACTTTTCTGATTGAATCATTATTTTATGTATAATTTGTATAAGAAATACGTATAACTTCTTATTACGTACCATATTACATATATAAAATATACTTATATTACAATATTCTAGTATTTTATGGTAGTTTTGTTAGCCAGTGTCCTGCCTGGTCCATGTTCCTAATAAAAAGCCTTAAACATATAGAATTTGAAATTTAATTTTTTAAATCAAAATTCGTGTGTATAATTTTAACCGAAATTCTACATATGCGTAAATAATCATCTATAAAAAAAGACCATCTCAGATTCCCATTTCCAAAATGTTTGCAAGATTATTATTTATAATAGATTCGCCTTTCATAAATACAAAAACTATTGCTGGCATAAAGGCACACTAAAGAAAAATACAATTATTATTGAAAGCTCAATTATTCAAGTAAATGAATAATATACTTAAATAATAAGAGTAATTCCTACGGGAACCCTTGCTTTTCCACGGCTGCTTGAAGATCACTTGTTTGTAATCCGTTTGAAGTTAAGAAGTATAGTTTGTTTTCTGACTTTTTAATTCTTACTCCCTTGCCTTTTATTCTTTGCTTCGAGTATTTTTCCTCTTTCTTATACCCACTGACAATTTGTTTTATCTTTGATTCGAAAAGATCTACTTCACTGTCACCCAGTTATTTGTATATTTTAGATTTCCATCCATTATTTCAGCTTCAAAGTTAAACGTTTCAAAACTTAATCAGCCAATGATAGTAAACTGTTTAGAATTCTTTTTTAATTTGAAAACTACAAAGTTGACAATTTCAACTTTGTAGTCACAACATAAGATTATATTTGTCAATTAATTTTTAATTTTAATTCTATGAAGACTATTTCATCTTTCCAGTGAATCTTAATTATTGTTAAAACTAAAATGTTAAAACTAGCTTAAAAGATACATTTTTTCGTTGATTTTAGTTAAAAATAAGATTCAGGTGTTAATATTTTGACTCATTAATTTTGAACTATTTGATACAACATAAATTGAAAATGGGTGGAAAAAAATATATTTTTTTTAAATTAAATAAATTGCAATATGTTTTAATTATATTAAAATTATAAAAGTGAAACAACTTATGGATAAACTTCTTTAAAAATATTATTATTAATAATAAGAATCAATATGTAAACAAATAGCTATGTATCTTGGTGGCACTAAATCATTATTTAACAAACTAAAGATCATACTCTAAATTCATTTATTGTTTAAGACATTAAATGAAAATTTCTTCATATTTTATGCAAACTGAATGTCCTCTTTCAGTTAAATACCACGTAGACGAAAGATATCACTTCACATGTAGAAATTATTAATGTACTTTCTCATAAATCTTAAATTAATCTTGTAGAACGCTTTTTTATGTGATAAATGTAACAATCTTAAGCTCTACGGTTCTTTTTAAAAGGAATGAATCTGATTTTTATCCATAACCTTTGCTCGAGAACTCTTCTTTATTTCTATCTAGGCTTCCTCTATATTATCCAAAATTTTCATTGCATATATTAATTAATACTTTAAATTTATAATCACACGATGCAGGAAACGAACTACTGGAATATTTTAATGATGGTTAAGGAGAAAAGCGGGAACTAAATATCTTTTTTTTATCTCTTAATTACCTTTTATAAGGTAAATAAGGACAGTATCTTTTAGGTAATATCTGAGCCCAATTATACGAAATTAATTAATTTTTTTTTTTTTTTTTTGGGTACAAAAGTTTTAATATACTGTTATTTTAAAATATTTGTTTAATTTATTAATCTATTTTTCTTGTCCGACTTGCGACAGAAAAAAAGGTTGCAAAGTTTATAAAAATAAGACACATCTGAATATAGTTTACTGGTACAAAAAGATTCGCAGGTATAATATTATTTATGAGCGGGTTTTTGTTGTGTGTATGTGTACGAGTAGGCAGGCAGACGAGCAAAGAAAAACTTAGTTCAGTTTTACTTAATTATGTTCAAACTTATAACTCCTTTAGCAAAACTTAAAAGCAAGTTTTAGAAGCACTTTAAATTGCATAACAAGTTATCTGTATTAAATTTACATGATATTAGTGTTTTGTAATAATGTTTTTCTTCTTATTTTGTAATAGTAATTAAGTGAAAATTAAAAAAAAACTTACCTTACTTAAGCAATATCTTGTTTAAAAATGTAAGATAATTTTAAAATTGTAAAAACTTAGTCTTTTATCCATATTGCTTTAAAAAGAATCCTTAAAATATTATCTACTCGTTAAAAAAAATGATCGATTTTATTTATCAATAAACAAGATATTATTCTTCAAACAATTGTAGGCGCCAGCATTTAGAAAAAAATTGATATCGGTTAAAAATGGACATTCTTGCCTGCACTTTCTTTTACTTTTTAGGCGTCCTGATACAGAAATACAAAAGGTTTTATTAAAAACTTTTGTTTACATATATATGCATATGTTCATATATGTGTGCATGTATATACAAAAGATATTAATTTTTTTAATTTATTTAAAACAATTATACTAGGACTGTATTGAAAGACTACGACGTTTAGAAAGAGTAAAAACTTCATAGAAATTTACTGACGTGTATTTTTTACAAAAATAAAAAAATAAGTATTTACTATTAAAATAAACATTCCATTGAAAATATTTTACATTTTTTAATAAATGTTGGTATAAAACAAAAGAATATCGGGGTTTTGATTTAATATAATACCTATTGAATGAAGTGTGCGTTGATTTTAGGCTGAATCAAAGAGAAAAAATTCCTTTCGGCACGCCAGAAGGCGGAGGTAGATTTCACCGGTGCTAAGTAGGGGATAAAAACGATTTCCACCTTAAAGTTAAGAAAAACTTCGAATTTACTCAATACGACAATGGTTGCATGTGAAAAAAAATTCACATGTTTAGCATACGACAAGCATCCTTTAGCATCCATGTTTAGCATCCTTTGCCGTAAGGGTTGGTCATATCAAATATTATTACAAATAAAAGTTATAGGTAATGTTTACAGGACTAACGACCACATTAAACCCATTCGATACTGTGCCTATTAAGGGAGGTATGATGTTTTTTGTCTTCAAAACCCCATTTTTTTCACCCCCTGGGCCAATGGTTGGCGATATCAAAAGATTTTAATTTATTTAGATAAGTTTTAGGTCCTTATCCAAAGAATAGTGGAAACTTAAAATGAATTCGATATTTTACTTAATAAAAAGATTACAGCGAATTTTTTTTTTAAAAGCCCCCATGACCACCCCCATGGTCCAATTTTGCCTATTAACGAACTCGACCGAGATTTTGGGTCGTTATATTTTATGTATCAATTTGAAAGTGATTGGCGCAAATCTATAGTTATCGTGTCCACAAGAAAGTGAAATGTGTATATATATATATAAACTTTTAAACTTTCGGTGGTTTTGGGGTCTGGAGGATGTGAAACGCGAAGATATGTCGAAATTTTCTGGAAGTCGAAACATGGTACCCATTACAATAGGTAGCTTTCTTATGAAATCTATCTAAAAAGGAGAGTTTTAGCTGCGCACATGATCTTAGATTGATTCTTTATCTTACCTCTTCACAGTCCTACTAGTAAAGATGGCGTTTCCTGAACAGAACGTTTTTGAATTTTGCAGTTTACTAGTTGTGAAGATCTGTAATTACAGTTCAACTGCAATACGGAAGAAAATTTAATTGTGGACTTCCAAGTGACAATAACATTCGTCGATGGCATAATCAGTTTGAAAGGCCGAATTTCTGTGTAAAAAGAGAAGAGTACTGGGTAATCAAAGTTTGAAAAAATGTCTTTCGTGTCAGAGAATTTTTCATTTGTAATCCTAAAAAAAATTTGTTAGGAAGGCCGGCTGCGAACTGGAAATGCCGGTGATGACAGTGTGGAATGCTTTAAGGAAACGCTTACACGTGTGTCCGTACGTTACAACTCTTACATGCTTTGATGACTACCATCTACAATATGTTTTCTGACTTCATAATCGAAATTTTACAACATGAAGACGATCACTTTCTTGATAGTATTGTGTTTAGTGATGAGTTAACAATTCGTTATAGTTTAAAATTTACACACATAATGTCTGTGTTTGGGGGTCAGAAAATCCGCATAACTTTTACGAAGTGAAAAAAACTCCCCAAAATTGTATGTTTTCTGTACAGTATCGTGACGGTAAGGTACAAGTTATTTTGTTTTGGTGAAGCAAGCGTAACAAGAGTTGCTTATTTTGATATACTGCAAGGCCTTTTCCTTAAGTGCAAGATGGGCCAATGAATTATATTTGGCAACAATCTTTGTACTGGATTAGTTGATTGAAATTTTCTTTACCACTAGATTAGTTGACATGGACCCGATGTTAGAAATTGTTTTCGATGACCTCCAAAGTCACACGATTACATATGTGATTTTTTCGTTTGGATTTTATAAAGGTTCTTGTGTATGTGTCTCTGCTACCAACTGATTTACCCGATTTACGGCACAGGATTGAAGCAGCTCACTTTCATTACTTCAGACATGTTAGTTAAACGAAAAGACGAACGAAGAGACAAAATCTGCTGTAGATTTGATTGTGGCGGCTGATGAAAGGGGCTTACTATTAAATACTTGTAGGAAAAACTATAAGAGTTACTTTGTCATTTTATTTTTGATTCACTACTGTAAGCTAAAGTAAAGATAAACTAAATACCTTGAAATATCCGATATTCTTCTATGTCCGTTCTGTATAATAAAATTTAGTAAAAAACATAACTCTTTTCTGTAAAATTCATCTCCAATATAAAACTCTTAGATTTTAAAATTTTTGTTATTGTTTTACGATTAAAATAATATTTTCAAAATTAATTTTTCTCTAAATAACACTTTATCAGGTGAAAGCAATTTACAATTTTTATTAGCCAGCAGTAAACAATACAACCCTAAAATTAAAAACACAAATTTCTTAAATTTTTTAGCTAATTGAATCGAAATCTTTTCAAAATTATTGAAAATTAGTGTGAGAAATTTTTATTAATCCTTGGGTCAAAGATATGGAATTTCCAAGAAACAATAAAACTGTTGAGATTCGCTGATGACAGACATTATTCTTTGACAAAAACAAGAAACGGCTTAGAAGAAGCGAAATAGAAATTTAAAATTTATATTAAATAAAGATAAGGAAAACTGATGAAGTACCTAATGAAAATTCCTTAATAAGAATTAGTGAAAAAATAATTTTGTAACAGAATCTTTTTTAGAAGGTGATTTATTAGATTATTTATTAGAAGAGACAAAGACAAGAATTTATAAAACAGGTAACTGAGGATGCATAATATTGTAATTTTGTTGAGATTAAACGATTACCTTACAATAAATGGAAGAGAGAAAGTCATCAAACCGGTCAAATTGCTGAAAATTCTACAAACAAGAATTCTGGGTGTGGGTAAAAAATTTTTAATTTCATTAAATTCATTCTCTCTGATAATTATAGGTACCAAATGCTAATTTTTTCTATTCCAATAATTCATACAATTGCTTTCGTCTTGTGCAGTAAGATTTATAAATATATGTTTGATAAACAAAAAATTAAATATGTATGTAAGATTAAATATGTACAGTGTATGTATTAAATATGTAACTGATGAAATTGCCTAGTAACAAATAACTCCGGAAAAAAGGAGGAATTTAGCTTTAAATAACTATGAATATTTAAAATATTTACTACGGAATTTAGTATAAAAGGTAAAGTAACTAATACAGAAAACTAATAATATATTAAACAAACTCCATTTATCTATAATTATCCGTATTCTGCTAAGTATGCAAAAAAATTTGGTAATATCTATAACTGTATCGAAGTCATAACAGAAGTGTTATGATCTTGTCATTTCTCTACCAGTAACTTGTCACTACATTTTTGCACTACAAGCTGAATAATTCTATTAATTGTTCTAGAAGAATTTTGTGTGTATTTTAATTCAAATTATCACCACCAAATACAGGATTCTTTACGCCAATATCTTTTATTTTAATTTTTCAGGTCTGTAGCTTTCTTATTTACTGATTAAAATGATTATTCTACGTTTCCAAACGAAACATATCGGACACGGCGAGTTTTGCTCACTCTGTTTAAGTTCCGAATTTTATAAACAAACAAAATATGGGCAAAACGTTATCAGATGGAAAGTAGCTACACAAGGAAGTAAATATTTACAATATTCTTTTAAAGAATAGTTTATAATTCCTTAGTCCCTCTCTCGCTGATAGCAATAGTAATTTTGAAACAAATTTTTTCTTGTATATGTTGCACTTTTTGCTGCTTGGGTCCAATATAAAAACATAAAGCACATATCAACTTTGAAAAATCAAAATTTTACTCATCCTAATCATAAAATTTTGAAATAAATCTTAAGTTTTGGAATAAAATAAATAAATAAATAAAGAATAAATAATTATTTATATTTTTAAAACCTTAACTAAAGAAGAAATACACCTATAAAATACTTGAAGTATGATATATGTTGCGTGTTGTTTGACTGTCTGTCTATCGTGTCGTCGAAAATAAATTACTTCAACTGGGTAGAGCTGAGTGGTGTGTATGGTGGTTTAAATAGTTTCGCATCACGCAATTCTGTATTATTGTTATATATTGTGGTGAAAAGTCGATAATTTGAAGGACGTTATTGATTATTTTATAAAGAATATTCTTTGTTAATACAGAAAATACAAGGATATTATTATAGGCATAATTTTATTCCATATAATATCACAAAACAAAGATTATATTCTGTTAATATCAGTTAATTAAATTGCATTTGCACTTGTTACGAAGTTGTTTTATTAGCTTCATTCCCATATTCTCCTTCAATAATATTTAAAAAAAATTACTGCAGTAAGAATAAAAAACAATCATTATTAAATTACATCCCATTAAAAACAAATCACGTACAGAATACTAATGTGTTTTAAACGTATCAGTGTTAAATTTTCCTCTTCTCGCCAAACGTTTTTTCTTAACAGATTATTTCCTATGTTAGACGATGTAAAACCTTAAAGAAAAATAGAAAAAATAATTACTATATGCAAAATTTTGGCCTTTAGGTCTAATATGCAATTATTTTAGTATGTTGATACAAAAGAAAACGAGAGATTTTCATGGAATGGAGACGAGAACATGGAAGCTTTTAAATCGCAAAGGATAATAAATCTTTTTTTATCAACTAAGCCAGCCAAATAGTTGATAAAAGTTAATGACAATTAACCTAGTCATCTTTATCTCGGAGATCGCTAATTGGAAAACTTCTTAAAACTGTCCTGCAATATTTACTGTATTTTAAAACCTCTTAATATTACGATTTATAACCATATTTGAAACTACTAAAGATTTTTTATTTTGTATTAATTAATTGAATTTTCTGAGATTTTAATAGCTTAAATGATAAACGTAGATATTAGATCTATAAGTAATTGCTAAAAGTATAATATTACATGTTGTTTCTTCCTAATGATTAATTTTGAATTTAAAATACTAAGAATTTATAATTAAAAATATTGATTTTACTTTGACCTAATTACTGGCATAATTAATATCTCACATCTAATATTTTTCACTTTTAAAGACAAACTATTTTTAGCGTTGTAAAGAAATTTAAAACAATTAATCGATTGCAAAGTTTCATTAAAACATTTTTTGATGAGTTTTTAAAACAATCAATTTAGTAGATTTTTTTTAAAGAAATTATTTTTTTAAGTAATCAGACAGGCTACCAAATTCAAACTAAGTAGTGAAATTGTATACCAGTTTTTCATAACTATTTACAATGCACCAAAACTTATGTCTTTGTTAATTAGAAATTTTTAAATTAATTTATATTCTAGTATATAAATTTTAATAACTACATTATTAAGAATATATTTTACATCAAAAAATTGTGATAAAAGTTTGGAATAAATTTTTACTTAAATATATTTATATAGTATAAATCCAATTTTTTTTTAATCTAAAATAATTAAATTTTCAAGAATACACGACAGAAATTTATCAAAATCAATTATTTCATATATATTTTATTAGTAGTTACCATTTGTATGCAAAGTTCCAGTACTTCTTTTTCCTATTAATATAATTATTTAGGATTCCTTTTTGACTTGCTTGACTTTATCTGCTTTATTTCCCTAAATTCCTATATTTGTTTCACAACATTGCTTTTTTACAAGAAGTTGAAAGTTCATAGAACTTCAATGATCTTCTGACTTCAAAAACCGTTGAAGTGATGTATAAATGAGAACTTTTAACAGTCCTTATGCTCATTTCATATATCCTCTGTAGAATTAGCAACCGCATTATACACTCTGATACGGCAATGTTTTAAAAAATGTGTATCAACATTTCAATCCAAACGGAATTATTCTGTTTTTATTTTGCAATAATGAAATAAAATAAACGACGACTTTGTGTATCAATGGCAGGTTATCGAATTATATACGTCTCACTGCAAAAGTATCTACGTGTTATCCTTGATGAGAATCGAAGATTCTCAACAAAGGAGCACTTTTAATATGCTGCCAATAAGGCTCTTAATGCTTTCTTCGGTGTTCGGAAAGCAGTTCACCCCGATTGGAGGCTTAATTTCAGAAACATAAGGGTTCTATAAGGGTGTATGCGAAGCTATATTGTTGTATGCTGCACTTGTCCTGGGCTTATCGAATGAGGTACAAATATTATAGGAATATATTATTTGGAGTCCAGCGTCTCCTATTGTTATCTGTGACAGGTGCCTATAGGACTGTCTCTCGAAAGGCGGTCTTTGTTATTTTCCATTGATATGCTTGTGACTGAGCGCCAATTACGTTATGATGCCAAGAAGGTAGGCCAACTTACCTCTGGGCGCATAAAAGAAATAAACGATCAAGGTTTCCATCTACGGCAGGTCAGGTGGACTGAATCGTCGGATGGCCATTACAGTATGGTATTTTTCCTGATGTCATTCCTCCACTCGGCATATTACACAATTTATTTCTGGTTAGAAAGTTGCGAGGCTCAATTGTGGTTCTGATCTGCAAGTTAATTGAAAAACCGAAAGAAAATGGAGCATAGTTGCTGGCTTCCTAAGATTCTTAGCCCTGCGGTGGATGGTTGAGGGGGTCTGATGCTTTTTAGGATATATAGATAGAATAGCAACCCTGTTAGCTAGGGGACCGCCTGGTTGCTTACTTAGCCAAGATAGGCTTTTTAGTACCGAGCCCAGGTAGCTGAGATATTCGCAGTTAGAATGAGAATGGATGTATTGAGAACTCTGTCATGGAGCTGGGAAGCTGAGTATGGGAAGCTGTAGGCATTGACCGAAAGCGGACCTAAGCAGAATGAGATAAGGTATGTTTTCATTAGAAGCTTATTAAATTTGTCAATCTGTTTCTTGATTATTATGTAAATCAAGAGAACTTTGAATAAATTCAGTGTAGGACATAATTGCCATTGTTGCGATCAACACTTGTTTCTTTGGTATGAAAATAATATTATTGGTGTTTAAAAGACTAATCAAGTAATGATCTGGGTGCATAGTATTGCACTTAATTGAAGTTAGATATGGGAAGAGGTTTTGTGTGAAACCTTTGATGTTAGAGGGATGGTAAGAGATAACGCTTCTGCAAATTTTAATTTGATAATTGAGGGTTGTAAGTTATGATAGGTGGTCGGGGTTGGACGAAGCCATACGAAGGCATACGAAGGCGATAGTAATTTGTTAAAATATACTGATACAAATATGTGCCAAGGTATTTGCATCGGTGAGATCCTGACGGAGGCCAAACTGCTGACCTTTAAACCTGTTTTATCAGGTTTAAAGGGTCTAAAAGACGACCTCTGATAAAGCCCAACAAGGCTCGAATGGAGGGGGTGGTGTGATGACCGGGATTACCACATGGAAGGATTTTTTTCCTATGGGGGTCAGGGTGTTACCAGGATAATATGTTACATGTTTGCAAGCTGTAGCTGGGTTCTCCCCCAATCTTTGTAGCATTCAATTCTTGTCTAAACAAGGTAAATTTATGGATAACAGTTAGCTAGGTTTGGTTTGGTTGATTTATGTCGAATCAACCAAACAAAATCTAGCATATCGACTGTAGAGTCGATGCCACTGTAGATCATGTACTAAATGTTTACCCGAAGTACGAAGCTGAACGATTGATGATTAGGAAGGAGCTTCAGAGAGTTAATTCCTTTCTCGATCTACGAATCAACTGGAAGACTGGCAAAGAGTGGCTCATGTTTTCAGGCTTTCACAAATCTTTGTCCTACGGAAAGCGCTGAAGGGGTTTCGTGCTCAACTTATTTAGAATAGTAGCCCGGGCAGCTAGTGATTCCTTTAAGCGTTGATTGACAGAAGGTAGGCGCAATTGGCTTTGACCCTAGGTTAGATTAGATATTGCGAAATTAAATTACGTAGCAAAGAAGCTGTGTGTGGAAGAATGAAGGCATCAACCTCGCTTCTGAGAACAAACCAGACGGCAGTAAGTTTAATAGATTCAATAGTAGAAAACTGTGATACAGCTGCGGCTGGCGAGGGTAAAGGCATTATCTTGCTCCCAAAAGCGGACCAAACCGGAGGTTTTTATAAATTAATTAAGTCAGTGGGGAATCTCCATGAAATGGTTGGAGATTTGACGGAAAGAAATTCCCAATTTAAGCATTAATCTTATTAAATTAAATTAACTGGTGAAGTATACAAGGGTTGTATCCCCCAAAATTGGTCAAAATTGCTACTGTTTAGAAAAACAATCTTTATATAGTGTCAGATGGAGATCTTGTTAATAAAATTCAATAAAAATAAGTTTGTCATTACAGTCTAATATTATTTAAGTTTGATATTTAATTCTTGGTAATTAGAGTTCGGCGCAGGGTACACGGACATGGTTAAATAGTTGTGATGACTACGAAGTAGTACAGAAGAGCGAAAATGTCCGAAGAAGCCGACAGCTGGAGAACTAAGGCTGAGTTAAATTACAATAGAAATGTCTACCGAGGTATTTGCATTGGTGGCATCATGACAGAGGTCTAACAGATGACTGTTGCCTGGATAATGATTACACCTTACGGCCTTCAGTCTGCTTGTAACTGAAAATAAAACAAAAATTTCACAATCTGAACCCATATTATTAACTTCATTTATAGTATCCTTATAGTTGCTAACTTAGAAGAGTTTTTAAAAAAATTAAGGTTCTCATAAATTTTATAATTAATTATTAATGAGGATAGTATTAATATGAAAAACGTTTCACAAAGATTGCATAGATGTATGAATCTACTTTTAAACTAAAAATGGGAACTACAAATAATTTTTTATTAAACTAAAATTAATTTGCTCCCTTCAGAACCAATTATTAGCTTTAAAATAAATAACTAAAGATTGAAGGTTAAAATTAATTGAAGAGATAAGCTTATCTCAACCAGCATGAGATAAAATATCTTAAAGTGATTATTAAAAACAAAGCGCTCTGTTTTAATTACAATCTAAATTATGTACGTATTCTGGACGTCGAATATACTTGCTCCCTGAAACACAAATTCTACCCAAAAAATGTTCTGATAATTATAAAACTAAGAAACCTTATAACTAATGATAAGAAATGATTTAATTGGATACTGCATTTCACTACACTTTTAACTATCCCGTTCAAGTAAAAATAAATCTTCTATCTCAAGCTGATGAGAAGAGAGATATTCATTAAGACTCAAATTTTAATGACCTGTATTCAGACGCAGAAGTTTTGAGTTATAGAACCAAATCTATTCTGCTGAGCTATATTTTCTTCCTACATTAATTTATTTCTCTAAGCTCTCATGCTATTATTGGTAGACAAGTGTTAATCACTAGACGTTATAGAAGCAATTATCGTGTGGAACGTTCCTAGTGTTTAGGATTTCCTACACACCCATCATAATCCTTTAATCTATTAGACTGATAATGATTATTGTTGCAGTAATTAAACGATTAACGGAGGATCTAAAACAATTAAGAAATATAAGTAAGTTTCATTTTATACTTACTTCTTTTCACCCCATTAATAAAAAAAATAAAACTTTAAAACATCATTTTACTTCCAGTATAATTAATTAATTTAACGTACTGATTCTTAATCTCAAAAAAATATTTACCATACGCAAGATTTCAGAAAAAAATTGTTTTTTATAATACCAAGTGACTGAAAAAAATAAACATAACTGATAAGGCATGCAGAGATAATTCACAATAAACACTTCTTTACTTAAGATATTAAAATAATTTAAGAAAAAAACAAATACTGAAACTAATTTCAGTATTCAATTCAGAATTCAATTTAATTCTTAAATTGTATTGGAATCATGTTTAATAGAATAGATAAATAAATGTTTACCGTAGCTCTTTCCGTTAACTTATTTTGACAGCACATTATGCAACAACTGGAAGTGGTTTACTTTAGACATACATGATTTCTACTTCCTACACATGAGTTTAGAATGTCATTACAACATTAACTACAAAATATATAGAAGCAAACTCAACCAGGTTGCTATATGTAGATAAGTACGAAAAGAAGTGAAATAGGTACTTTTTCTACGTAAAAACCACTGAAGATTATTATGATTTTAGTAATAAATTCGTTTTTATGAGTTTAGTTTTTTAGTAGCGAGTTTTGAAAAGATTGAGAGTGGGAGATTTTTACTCATATACGTGTATGCTACCTTAAAAATTTATTATATAATAATACAATACAAATTTATTACATAATAATAGCAATTTATTGTTTTCTTTCACTGATGAATTTAAATAGATTTCATTGCGTAAAGAGAATTGACATTGATAATTCATTTTACTCAAAAGAAATTAAAATTTGTATTATTCCAAAATGAAAATTAGTTTATATTGTAGAACACGGTGGTAACCGGAATAGTTAGTATTTTAAATCCCAAAGAAAATCTAAAAAAAACAATATATTTAAATGCTTACCTCACCGAGTTCAGGGTAAATAATTTATCATAACAGAGAATGTATTTTGGAAATTTTTTCGAAGAAAATCAATGAATTCAAGAGTCTGTAAAATACAACGATTTAATTATCATGTACATTTAATAAATTTTATTATATATGTAAACGGACGAAGAAAGAAAACTGAAGATTTACTAAAACAATTACACTATTTTGTTGACAACCAGTGTATTTTCCATTTTTCGTAGAATTTGTACTGTAGGCGTAATAATTAATAAATAAATAATTTTTTACAAATATCTCGTATATTTTAGTTAGTCTTTTTGAGTTCTAGGAAATTACACACGCATATGGCTAGCTTAGATTTATATGTTATATATATATTTTTCCTATGGAGCACTAAAACAAAACATTCTTTAACGTAGTTAGGTAAAATGGGTTCAAATTCTAGTGTTGAATACTAGCAAATATTTTGATATCATATGAAAGTAATAATACGACCTTTAATTAATTTAAATAATGTTTATTGTTTCCAACTACATACTTAACAACATACACCTACCAATTAGCGTGTGATATATTTATCAAGTTTACTAATAACAAACGTTAATTAAGTGTACCACCCATTACCTAATACTACTACTATTTACTTTTTAACTAGTGTCTCTCATGATTCTTATTTGCAGTAGGCGTACATATAATAATACTTAATTCGTACTTGAAATGATATAAATTTAAAAAAATTATTTTTATCTTCTACGGTCAGATAACGTCACTCGTAAAACTAACCTGGAATAGTGAAGTAAAGTATGATATTCTTTTTCATTATATAAAATAACATACAATGTTTATTTTCTTATCACTGGCCTTCCCCCACAGTATATAAAATATCCCTTCCATTCTTATATTTTCCAGAACTTAATTGGGTATACATTTTTTTACGCTTCAGATCAAAATAACATTACTATTTAAAATATTACATTTTAAATCATTTTAATTAACTAAAATTCTTTAGTTACAAAACAGTAAACTTTAAAAATCATAATCAATTTTTAAAACACTCGTTGACAGTTCTGCACAGAAAGATCGACTTATCGTTTCAGACTCCCTCACCATTTTGAAGTCATAAACGCACTGATTTGCAGATTACAATGTATTACATGCGTTCGATTAATGAGTAGCCCTTCACACGAGCATCAGTTTTAAACTCACTCGCCACTGTGATACACCGCATAAACGCGTATGAAAAATACACCAATACAAGGTTCAGATAACCTCAAATTGAGGGTATGTTGCCTGTTCTCTAAGTTAAATTTAGCTAACTCAAGAACGACTCAACTAATCTCCATCAGATTCTGACATGCATAACTTCACATACACTACTACAGCATATCTAAACTTTAATGAAATTGATTTAATAGTTTTGGAGATTTACAATAAAATATAAACATTCAGCGTTAAACAGGTGTTATTTTATGGTGTATCTGTGTTTATTAAATGTTTTTGTATATTGAATAATTGTGAAATAAATATCTATAGAAATTATTATGGACCTCGTTGTAGATTTGAGAGAAAAGACAAAACCTTTTTGGTCATCAAGGAAAAAATTGAGGTTGGGTATAGGGTACTAAACATAATGAATGGCCGACATAACCAAGGACTAAACATAAATTTCTTTGTAAATCTCGAACCTCATGAAAGTTCTATAGATATTTTTTATATGAAATATATCGCTAACTGCAGTGTTACATTTGAAGCACCAAGGAAGCCTCCCGGTCGGGCAAAAAGCATGCATTGCCAGCAATATAGCCATAAAAACAACTGCATCCGACCCTTCCTATGTGAAGTGTGTGGAAGGCTATAAGACTGTGGACTGTCCAAGAAAGAACAGAAGCACTCCAGCTACTTGCTCTCTGTCAGCCACACCGCCCAGACAACTTCAGGGGTTGCAGAGTATACAAGGGTTCCTTATATACCCTTAGTCCATCCTTAGTTTCTTTTTTCTGTCTAGGATCGAGGTTCTAGGAATACTACTCGGATCTAATCCGTGAACCAACGATCATCATGCTTTAATGCAATTTATACAAATTAATGTCAATTTTCCCGCTATGTGGCAAAGAACGGCTAGGAATCTGGGTACTGTTTGCGGTACTCCCCCCCCCCCCCGATCTATATTGTGGCGGTTCGAAATAGTTGTGGCGATAGTGTGGACAAACTGGAGAAACTGTCCTTCAATATAGACTTTCTGGACTTCAATATAGACTTTCTGGACTTTCTGGACAATATGGACTTTCTGGATTTATAGACTTTCTGTCCTTCAATATAGACTTTCTATAGATTTCTTGCCATTGTTACGTGGAACATCAGTGGTTTAGTTAGTGGGCGAGAAGAATTGGAATGTCTGAAACTTCTCGAATCCTTGAACGTCATTCTTATCTCGTTATTACAGGCCAGAATATCTTTAGCTTTGGGGATTTATTGTGTATGCGACAAATCATCCGGATGACAGAGCACATGAGGGTACTGCGGTGTTAATTAAAAGTTCCATAAGGCATCACCAACTAACTGCCTGGATTCTGCATAGATCAGATTCACGTGACCATGGTTGAGATTCTGGACTGGCTGGTACCTATCAGATTATCTGCGGTAAACTGTCCTTCTCACCATGCGAGAGCAAGTGGGTTATATATAAAATTCTTTACAACCCTATGTTTTCGGTTTATCGCAGGAAAGGATTGGAACGCGAAACATCCTCAACGAAGCTCTCGGCTTGCAACAACTACAGAAAGAATTTTAAGGAGTTGAATACTCAATTTACATCAAAATGTGGTCTCACGATTACAGCATACATAGTGACCTACAGAATCAACTAAAATAACGGTCTTGCTAGACTTCTACGACCCTTCAGGTATTTCGTCTCTATACACCTCAGTTAAAAATAGTTAGAATAAACATCGGATCACTCGCTTGTTCTATTCACCTTAAGTACGAAAGTGATAAAAAAGAGGAAGTCACCTATCCTTTTAACAACTGGATGGACTGGGATTCAAATTGAGACTGGAATGAGAGGAATTGATTGAACCGGTTTCATTGAAACATTCTAATGATATTGATTTTGCAACGTAATATTTGACCGCCATCGTGCAAGAGGGAGCATAGCTATAGATACCTGAGGAGAAATATGAGGGAAGAGGAGGCACGGACAAGAGCGGTGGTGAACCTAATTTATGCAAAGAGACGACTCAGAAGGAAGTAGAAAGACTGCAGGAAACCTGAGGACAGAGCTTCCCTAACAGGATCACACGCAAATTGAGAAGACTGTTGATGACCATTAGAAATATTTTACTTTACTCATAACTTTTTATAAAAGGGGTCAATCTACGAATAATTTATTTTAACAAACAACTTACTAAATTTGAAAGGATGCTTACTAAAGTGGAAAGTTGAAGTGAGAGATATATGAGAGTAGTTTTTTATCATATGAGTCACCTTTTTTGAATATGGGTGTAACTTTCAGTTGATTAGGGAAGATCTCACTTACGTTCGTGGTAATGCATTTGTCGATAATTATAATATGGGAGCCAGATTCATACGGGACCATATGATCCACAAATTCCAAATCTCACTTGATTATTGATTCCAGTGATTTTTAGTTAAACCACAGTTAGATCTCACTTTAAAGAAATAATTTATATTTAAAAGACTTATTTAATTTAGTTATAAATATTATTATAGGTAAGATAATAAAAATTTTGTAATAACGAGATTAATTTTTATGACAACTGTAAACTACGAAAGGAGTATTTTTTTGAGGATGTAGATGCTTAGAATAATTTTCATGGAAAGTTTCTTATTATTTATTCAGTTTTACAACTTTTTTAGTTTTGAGTTATTTAATTTTAGTTAACCTTAGCCCTTGGTTTTATTAACTTTCTGTGATTTATTTTACTATTTTTATAGCGACTATAGTCATTCAAAAGAGTTAAGATATTAAAAAAAAGAAGAAAAATAAAATTCAGTAAAGTATAACTTAGGAGTTTGTAAGTTTTATTTTTTATTATATTAAGATGGCTTTTATTTTACAAAAACAGAAATTAAATTAGTAAAACAATTTGAAATACATACGATTAGCTAAAAGTAATCAACAATAAAAACAGTACAATGATTTGAATAAATATCTCTTAGTAAATATTTATCTAATAAATTTTATTTAGAATAAAAGTGAAACGTTAGGCAGCATCTTTAAGTAGGAAAATCTGTCATGATATACAGTACAATATGATCCCTCATAATCCTTTATTTTACTTTCACAGCGAAAGCAAAAACTATAGAATTTCATCCTCTATATATATTTAACTAACCGTGCTTACTCATACGTGCATATTAAAACAACACATCACTGCCCAGATCTGTGGTTTCTAAATTTTGTAGAATAAATGAATTAAGTAAGGAAATACGATATTTTGTTAAACTCTAAATTATTCAACATTCTCTGTATACCCTAAAGAGGATTTAGTTAAAACCGAGAAATTTTTTCATTTTTAGAGCCATCTTATATAAATATATATATAAAATTCTTGTCAAGAATAAGTTTAACTTACCAAATTTGAATATTTGATTATCAACTGTGAAAATGCAAAATACTCATATATATATATATATATATATATATATATATATATATAGCCAGTATATATACACTTTACTGACTCAGATTTTACCCAGTTTAAAATTACCTTTACAAATCTACTTGTACTTTTTAACTGAGTTCATCTTTCCTGTTAAACTAAAGAAATATATTTATTAATGTAAAGGTAGTGGAGAGAAAAAATTAAATTGTTCTTTAATCAAAATCATTGTACCCTTTTAATATAATTTTAAAATAAATTGTCTCTTATTAAAACGATTTAAGTTTATTTAACTTAATGTTTTTAATAAGATGTAAGTATGCATTTATTAATTTAGATAAAATACTAAATTAAATAATAAGAAATAAACTAATTCTGTCACCCATGTATACTGTATTAATGTTTACCACGTCTCAAACAGAATAGTATAAATTTTTTTTATTTGCAGCTAAACTGTCTGTCTCATAGCATGAGAATATGAGTAAGAACTACATATCCACAAACGAGCTTAGTACTAGCCTAATCCTTGTTGGACAATGTATATGAAAAAAATATACAGTATTCATTCAATCTACAAAGGTTTAACTTAAATTGTCAATGATAGTCGTGTGTTTTTACTGCTAACTATCAAAAAATCCCTTTGATTGAAAGCAGTAATGGGATGAAAATATTATTACTATTGTGTATACCCTACAAAATATGCGACAATTTCAATAAACTATCACGAAAAATAGCAACGATTACTTTATATCATTCTTTAAATGTATCTTTAAAATGTTCCATCCCTTACAAAATTGTATTGCCTAGAAAAAAGAATTAATTATACGTTTTTAACGTTTTCTTTCACTATTTTTAAATAAATGGAAAAAATGAAAAAGTGGATAACAATTACAGGATAAAGTGTAAATGCCTAATTGCAAGATATTTTCCTATTTTTAAAAATTAAGCAGAATAAAAATTCTAAATATTTAAAAGTGAATTTATAATAATTTAGCTTTTGTGAATTGTAGTTTATAATTTATCATTAAAGTCTTATTAGTTTTTTTTTTATCTTTTCATAATTTAAATAATTAAGAACGACTAGAAAACTCTACGATTAAGTAGTGGAATGTGCATGCGCTCAAACATTCACACGCGTGAATGTTTGAGCGCATACACATTTACACAGAAGACCGAGAAAACGGGTAGACAAATTAGAACTTAGCAAGACGTGTTTCTTGGTGGAAGGTAAATGCTTAATAATATTGTTGTTTTTGGTTATCAACGGAATAGTTCCAACTGAACTCAGTTTTTGTTAATTAAAAATAAAACATTTGTCTAAAAGTATAAAATAAACTTTTAAATAGCGATTAAAATATTATTTAAAAGCTGTTAGAATGTGACTAAATTTTTAAATTTTAATTCGATAATATGTCATCAAAATAAATAAATTTCGCTTGTGGTAAATATTTCTTTTTTTTTCATACCAGACATGTATAATTCCCAATTTCTTTTAAAACTTACGGGACAAAATTATTATTTATTTTTTTCTATTGTGTTAATTCCTTCAATATGTAATAAAAAGGGAAAACGTAATTATGGGTTAATAATAATAATTATTATAAAAAAGCTTACATTCAGTTATTGACGTATTAAAATCTTCTTACTACTAAAATATAGGTATTATGTTTAATATAACCTTTTGCATGAGAGTTCGCCTGGTGCATATTAGTACCTTAGTTGGTAAAAAAAATATTATATTCATAATGCAATGATGTAAGAGGTAAGGATCTAGCTCTGGCACTTCAAGAAACTTAAGAGGTAAACCTAGAAGCAGAGTGACTGTTGATGCGAAAAGCGATATCTAAGAGGCGCATAAAAACACCGTAATTTATATGGTAATAAGTTTCATTTGTTTGCTTTCCTTCAAATCTACTACTCTTTTTCTTACTCTTTTTGTAAGAATGTGTTCTCCTATTCCTCTTTCATTCATTCTTTTCTTGCTATCGCTTCCTTTTACTTTTTTTTATCAATCTAGTTACCCTTTTCACAAATAATGCGTCTAATTTTACGTAATTATTTGTTAAGTGTTCATGGCATTCACTAAATGCAAGGTGAATAATTAGCAAATGTTAATTCATTGTATTTTATAAAAATGTATACCGTTATTGTTAATCTTTAACAGCAATTGATAAAAGGCCGAATAATAAATCTATGTTATTATATCAACATGAAAAATTCTACCTCTGCCCTGATGTAATTAATCTTTACGTCCGGAACATACAATCTACGTTCTACGTCCAAGGCGGCAACAATTATACGTAAGTACAATACATATAACTGGCTAATGGGCCTCCGAGTGTTTTCTTTGGAAATGCTAACTTTCCTTTGACCTAATTTCCATCTACAGGACTGGACTTTTCAGCCATCTGCAGATTAATCATAATTGAAACCGATTTTGGATACGAACTTACACCATTTTAAGAACTAGCAGTGTAGCGTCCAGAGCGATGTTATTGCAGGTGTAACAGAGACCCTTCCGTTTTCGCATGTTCCCGCTATGGCAATCATGTATTAAGGTACCCATATACGTTGGTGCATGGTAGTCCTGAAAGATTCGGTGAGTAGGGACCTGCAGTCAGCGCAAAGAATTGCGCATTTGCTCTCTGCCAGTACATAAACCGGTTCCACCGGAGTACCGGACCGGACCTTCAGGGTTGGCAGCTCTGGAGTCGGGATATACCCCGGCGGCAAGCCTTGCTACAGAAGATCTCATCTTTCAAATTGAACAATCTATCGAGGCACAGGCTATACGTAAAAAACCTTGTTTAGAACCAGCTTAGCGCCAGAAGCGAAACGGAAGAAGATTTCTTAAATAGGAAGAATTGAGGTGAGGAGTCTGCAGAGAGTTTTTTCCAACAACAATTCACCAAGACCTAAATATCTTGTGATCACAAGTGTAATTTCTTTTCTTTTCACTAGGGTAAGCCTTTTTCTTGTCGCTCGTAAGAAAACTAATTTTGCTGGAGACCGTAAAGTAAATACGAAAAACTTTCAATGGTTTTTACGTCGAGACAACCAACGACATCCAATCGCAGAAGATTCTTGGATTAAACAAAGTAGATGAGTTTGCTGTACATGTCAATCCTTACAACACCCTCAATACGTCAAACTATGTTGTGGCTTATTGTAATTTATTAAATTGTTTTGAGCAAGAAATTGTTGTAGTTGTCCACGCAGGGAAAAATAGAGTATCGAAAGGTAGACCGTGGGAATAAATGGGGAGATTCTACCTTCTACCTCTCATGTCCTTATCTTTATTAGACCTTTCTGCAGGAAACGTGCGTGCTATTATACACTGTCTGGATGAGTAAACTTTCGTGCCCCAACTCGTGTGGTGCTTTAGGCTATTTAGTAAATCGCGGTTCGATGCGAGAAACTTCAAATACATGTGTGTAGTGAAGAAATTCACAAAGGGGAGCCGTGTAACGATCCTACCATCTGCTTTAATTCTAAAGGATAGCATTCATATCGATCAAAAAAGTGTCCTGTTTAAAGAGACGAAGTATCTGTTAAAGAAGTGAAAACCTTACAAAAGGTCAGCTGTTTTGAAGCCAAACAAAACTCTAAGCAGCCGCAAATCAAGAGCAACAACATAAGTTCAGGCAGTGACCAATGTTCCTACACCAAGTGTGGATGCAAATCTGCTGCTCCTCAGTAACCTTGTTCCAACTTTGGCTACTATATAGAGAGAATAATCAACAATTAAATGAAATCTCTCTCTTAAAAGGAAACTTTTTTCAAAGTTGGAAAAAGATGCCGAGACCAGAAATATTGGAAACCCACCAACTTCGATTTTTTCCTAAGATAGTAAATAAATTTAAGATTCAAAATAAGCAGACATTTTTTTATGAACCTATCTTGCCCCATTCGACATACAACCTTGCATTTTTCAGGAATTTTTTCTCCAATAGTAGTTAAAATAATATTTATTCTAATTTAATAAATTGTCATAAATTACCCTTAAGAGGATTAAACGGGGATTAGTTTCATTTTTAACTTCTATAAATCTTTTGTATTCGGGATAGAAGCTTTGAACCTCGCATAGATGATGACTCCAACATTTATGAAATGCATTATTTCTCCTGTTTTATATCAATCTGTGGTTAATTATAATTACTGTTAAAACGATTATCAAAGTATATCGATCATAGATATATCGATTCGTGATCAATTTTATAGATCCCATATATTTGTGATCCAGTTATGGTAAAAGTTAACTCAGATATATCAGAAAAACTGGGCCTCTCTTTAAAGTGTTCATAATGTAATCAGTAAGCTTACTGATTCTGACTTTAGAATTACTAGCATTATCATTAATAAACTGATTATCTATTAATGAGATCAAAAAAAATATATATATATATATATGTGTGTGTGTGTGTGTGTAGCTGAGACTCGACTACCAGCCACTATTATAAATTACCGATCAGAAGTTCATCAGAGTTTAAGTCGAGATATAGCTGAAAAGTTTATAAACTTGCCTGTACACCTCTAGCGAGTTGTAGGAAGCATCTTTTATCATGCAATAATCAGATGTTTGAGTCAGTCAGATGACTTTAAATGCTATTATGAACAAACTACAGTTCATAAACTTTAAAATAAATAAATTCTACATTGGAATAGATCATACAGTAGCAGAATAAAAGCAAAAAGAAAAAACGTGTACAAAAATAAAATAGATAATTGTGGACTAATTAAAGAATATTACAACAATAACATACAACGGTCGAGCAAGAAACACAATATAAATTCGTAATAAAAGAAACGTATATTGTTCAAGAAGTTACAAAGCATCCTTAACTAATTGTCATAAAAAATAGATACGTGGCAAAATGAAGATATGAAGGAGGTATGAGGAAGTAAAAAAGGGTAAGAATTGAAGGCTGGGCAAATGAACCTGTGTCGGTACGTCATCATTCATTGCTCAATCAAAATATAGGCAAAATTCGGTAAAGATGGATTTTCTAATTCCCGTAAATAGTTTTAATATATTGAACAGAAAACGAAAATTCATTACATACGATAACTCCGAAATTCTAAATACTTACTTCGACATTTCCCTTTAAACTATTCTTAAAAGGATGAAAATCAAAAAAGTGAATTCTTGTTTCCAGTTTATATTCCCAAAGTGCTAGAAACTTCTAATAAAAGCATCATGACGCTAAAGACCTTAGCGTCAAATAAACCATTCATATATTTATTTCACAGACCGAATTTGAAATTAACTTTACCGTAAAAATTGTATATTGATTTATATGTACAACATACTTTCTTGAATTCGGTAGAGGTGGCGTAATGAAAAGGAAGCTTAAAATTAAAACATTAACCCGTAATAATATTTTTAGGATCATAAAATATGCTATTATTTAAAAAGAAAAGGTTATATTTTCTTATTTAGTTAAGCTGCTGGTTCACGCCCTTTAAATTGTTGGTGATGATTTTTTTTTTTTTGCTTCATACATATTTTAAAAGTAACAAAATAAATCTATAAAATAATTATAGAAATACATAACATTAAAAATATTATCAAATTATTCTATTTTCAAGTTATTAAAATCGGCATCAGATTTATTAGAGTTGATAAACTGTTAGTAGATTCTTTTTATAGAGCTTTAACTTCAAATTTTATATTTAAAGAATAATGTATGGTATTACTTTTTACTTTTCAATACCTTTTTTTATTACGATTTTGTATTAGCTAATTGTATTATCCGTTGTCACATCTTTAATTTGTATATATTTTTTTTTATAAGGGCAAACTAAACTACTTAACGTGTAGTTAGGTCTACAAATTTTTTGGATTAAGGGATGAGATCTGAATGGAATCTGAAGGTTCAAACCACACCAGACCATAATAAATATTAATTTATGTGATAAAATAAAAAAAAAATATAGCTCTTACCACGCCACAATTTCACCCCTTGAAAATTTTAAAGCAAATGACGCGTCTTTCCTTAATAAAATCGATAGGATAACAACTACTTAACTATTACGACAACTGTCTAAGTTATTGTTTGTCACTTATCTATTTAATTTAATTTTTAAAACTATGAAATTCTCCTTTGTCAGCTTGTTTACTGTAAGAAGTGAAAATTATTATGTGGTAAAAGTCTGGACATAGCGTTAATAAAGAGGTTAGCCAAATTCTTGTGTCTTAAAAATATAAAAATGATGCATGGTGGATGAAGAAAAAGGAGAAACTTTTAAGCTGTGGAAGGAGAAAGTACGAATGGAATGACGGATAAAGTGAAGAATTGGAAAGTATTGAATAGGATAAAAAAGGAAAGTGTATTTCTTCTTGAAAAGAAAAGAAAATTTATTAGGACATAGTTACAAGGAGTGAAATCTTGACAACTACTTTGAAAAGGTCAACAAAAGGAGAAAGAAGAAGAATGAAGTTAATAGATGAGATGAAAATTGAAAATTACATGGAGTTGAAGAAGAAGGCTTGGGACAGGGAACAGGGACGGATAGAGATGGTAATGGCGTGAGGAACCTGCCGCCAGGCAGAACAACAGATGATGATAATGACTTGCACGGTTTCGATCAATTAATCTTCTGCTGTTAGCTTTAAATTTCAAAAAACCTATTTACAAACATCTAATTCCTATTCTAGCATCTCACAAAATTTCATCAATTCATTAACTTTATTCTAGGCTTCAACTTTTAACCACTCATTAATAAGTCTAACTTACGCAGCAAAATCACCCTTAAACGCCACTAGTGTTTTTCTTGAACGGCATCAGGCCATTGTGTTTCATTCTTACATATTACTTTCTAACAATTCAGACTATTCCTCTCATGAATACTACTTCACTGTAATCCAAGATTCAATGAACCCTATTAATAGCTATATTTTCTTTTTGCTCAACGATCTAAACCTTTTTTAAACTCAAAATAATAATACATAAAGGTGTACAAAATACATATTCTTTGGCGTATTTGTACTTATGAGAGTCAGATATAATTTGGAAAATATTCAGCTATTGCACATATTTAAAAAAATAAATTAAAAACAAACGGTAACTGATAAATTCAACCAAATAAGATTACTTATTAAACAAAACAATTTATAATGACCTACGAAAAATGACATATACTTTAAACCCTGTCGAGAAATTAGAGACAAGTTAATGAATCACTTCCAATCTCTCCACTAATTAGCCGTTTTTCCCACCGAATATCCCTGAAAAAAATCATCTGCTGATTTACAACAGTATATTATTTAATTTTATATTAATGTTAACAAAGTATTTGTAACTGTGTATAACATTTATATAATAATCTTTAAAATGTAAAAGAAATCTGAATTTAAAAAAATACATTTATTTATTAAATAAAATCTATTAAGTTTTATTTTGTTTTTTGTAAGCTTACTATTTTTGGCGCCATTTTATAATCTCCAATGGACTGGTCCATTGGTTAACTCGTCGTCGAAAATCAGACAGTTTTTTGAAGTTAAAATTTCTTTAAGTTCAAATCTTAGTAAAAATTAGTGGCTTTTATACGGATAAAATCTGTTGAATACTAGACAGTGGATGTTGGTGAAGTTTGGTGATTGGGGTTCAATTAACCACACGTCTCAGGAATGGTCGGCCTGCGTCTATACAAAATTACACCTCATTTTCATGTCATAAATATCATCCTCATCTGATTTGGTCATAGAGGAGGGTTGCTTATTATTCACTAGTTCATTGTATCATTCACATTAGGAAAATAAAACTTAAAAAAAATAGAATTTTCAAAGGTAAATTGCTCAAACTCATTTATTTTACAGAAGATTTTGTTGGATATATATGTGTAAAATTTCATTAAATTATCTCAACTTTTTTTTTTAAATACAAATTTTTATTGAAAAATACAAAATGGCACACAGAAGGAAAATGACGCGAGATTTCTTCGTTTGAACGATTTTATTTATTTCGATGTCCGGAATCAATTCCTTAAGATTGGCCAACACTTCTTACTTTATATATACACGCACATATTATATACATTATTATATATATGTATAAATTTGGTAAACACGTAAATTTGTTTTTGTTTAATTTCATAACTGAATCAATTATTTTATTGACAATAATAGTTGTCCTAGACTGAAATTAAAAATAATTATTCACCAGTAACAAACTACAATATTAGAAAATTATTTATAACAATATCTACTTTATCATTTATATTTTATGGGCAGTCAAACTTAATAAGCAAAATAAAACAACTAAGAATATGCTACATAACTTTGTTAATGATTAGTTCGCTAAAAAGCAGTGTATTCTTACTTTGACTACATTGTTTTATTATTTATTAAAAGGAATAAATAATTCTTCAGTGCTTTCTAAGAACCCTTAAACTCTTAACTCCTTTAACTTAACTCTACTCACCTCCTCTAGTCTTTAGTCTTAAAGATCAGTACCCGCATCCTTCTTGTGATCTGATAGTAGCAAGCATAATCGTCTGAACCCTCTCCTTGTTACCTACTCGTCTTTAAATTTCTACACGATCAAACTGTTTTTAACTTCTGTTTGTTGAACAACTTTGAACTACTATACTAGCGTAAGGAGATCAATGAACAAGTTTAGCAAAACTTTAGTGTGCTCAAACAGAATTCCTGAACAACCTCAACACATACGTACACGTTTACTAAACACCAACATACTTTTTTCATTAGTTTATAAAAGTCATCTAATAATAATAATAATAATAATTTACTTTTTTATGTTTGAAATACGGTAAAAAATAATGAATAAAATATTTTTAATTATTCATTAAAATAAAAAGGAGTGCCCTAAATCATCATGATTCAAAGGTGAATATTTGAAATTTATTTTACTCGTACTTTTTAAAATAATTAATATTCATTTTTCACTCGGTTACTTTAGTTAACTAACTTTAACTAAATAACTAATAAGAAATAATTTTACTTCTATAAAAATTGTTTTAATTTAGTTGTCATTTTACAAATTGATTCTATTTATAAGGTCACAGTTTTTTTTTTTATTTTCTCCATTTATAATTGTTTCCAAACTCACTAGTAAATAACACGGCGATGGGTTAAAATTTTCATCGGATTGAAAATGATTGAATATTTATTAACTAAATATTCGAATTGTATATATTTCTGAATTTTTTTTTCCAAATAATACTGAGCGAAAATATTTTATGATATTGAAGAAGGTAACTGGAAAAAGAAACGAATGTATAAAATATTTTCAGTAAACATTCTATACTCAGAAAATAAATAAATTTTAACAGATGGTGGACATGTAAATGGAATTACTGTGTAAAAATGCTTAACATATGTTACAGAGCTTAAAAATTGAAATTCTTTAGCAAGAATTAAATAATCGTTAAAATCATTCTAAAATAAAAAACTAATAACTATTTTTTTATGAAAAAAAACATTTTACAAGAAATGAAAATTACATATTTGCTGCAATCGATATACAATGAAATTAATTAATTTTTTCTGAAAACTGTTTTTTTATGACAATTTATATCCAAAAATTGATATTGATGCCTCAAAAGTCAATCAAAATAGTTAAAGAAATTATTATAGTTTATTTGAAGTTTATTAAAATCTATTGTAAAATAGAATTAATTTTTTATCGCAATTTTTCTACTTTGTTTTAGACAAAAAATCTAGCAAATTTATCAAAAGACTGCGATACTCTGTTTAATATAAGTTTGTTTTGTTATTAAAGAAAAATAAAATAATAATAATAATTCCTTTTATTATCTTCATCGGCAACCACTATGAACTACATCGAATATTTCAGTAAAGATCTTCCCTTATTACTTCAGATAAAAATAATTCATTTAAAGAAAAACAGATCTATAGAAACTTCTCAAATCATTATTAAACATAAAGGTTAAGTAAATTATGAGAGTAAAAAATTACTTATAACTTGTGCATTAGTCATAGGCTACAACTATTTCGATAAATTGCAAATATAACGGAAATTAGTCCTCGGTTAAAAAAATTAATGAGATTATTTCCTAAAACTCTAATTCTGGATGAATGTTAAATATTTTATTTAACTGAATCTGACTAGAGAGAAATTAATGAAAATAGAAGATATACCTATGATATAAGAAAAGTCAATATGTTACTATACAGCAGGAATTAAAAATTTTACACAATTTTTACAAGAATGAGAGGGAGGAAAGAAATTTATATTTAGCCGATTAATAACAATCAAAAATAAAAAAGAATATAATATTTTCAAAATGGGTCAATAATGTTAAAATTTTATTTTTAATACATCTATAAATGAAGGTCATTCGATAATTAAAGACGCAAATTGTCTGGTATCAAAACTGTTTACTTAATCAACGTGATATTTTTTTTTTTACTTTTCAGGACAATCTCCATCACAATTAATACAGTTGATCCTTTTACAGTTGGTCCTTTTATCAATCAGGTTATTTTTGCCTCCTTATCATGAAGTAAAATGAAGTGTTTACATTGAGATCCAGGGGCGTTTTTCCAACTATACCGGCTTCAATTTGTCGATAAGCAGTTCACAGTGTATTGGCTGTTTATCGTTCTCTGATTTTCTAGAAAATCTACAAAAACTAGTCTTTTTTCATTCCAAAAGATTGTCATTATGATTTTTCCAGCTGGTTTGGAAGTTTTTCTTGACAGGTGAACTCACGTGCTTCCATTCCATGCTCTATCTATCATTCCGACTCATAATGGTGAATCCATATCTCATCACAGGTTACAATACTGTCCAGAAAGCATTTCCTTCCTACTGATACCATTTGTTTCTGCCAGTACATATGCGAAACCTCGTCTCTCCTTACGGTAATTTTTCAACTCTTTTGAAACCCATCTTGCGCTCTTTTACGTTACTTGAGTTAGTCAGCGACAATGTTATAAGCTGTACTTATAATCTTTCAACTGTAATCCGTCGGCTTCTTGGATAAGAGCGTTTATGCGATTTTTAAAAGCTCTGGTGTTGAAACCTCAATCGGACGTTTAGAATAATTCTCTTCAGTCATTGAAATTCCACTGTCTTTGAAATTTTCTGCCCGATTCTAAAGGTTTCTGCGGTTCATGCAACGTTGTCCGTATTGTTTGATCATAGGAGAACCTCCTTACTGGTTTTTCAACTTCGGAAAGCAAAAAACTCTGCTCCCTAGTTTACTAACTAATTAGTAAACTTCAAGAGGATTCAACAACGTAAAATCAGATTTTGAAGACACAAACAAAACAGTTTAACAGCTTATCAAAAGTCATCACAGGGATGTCTACTTACTATTATGAGTGTCATAACCCTCTTACCAATTTGCCTTTTGCCTCCACAGCTGCTCTTATTGAATTATTGAAAGATCTTCGTACTTTTATATATTAATATAGTCTTTTTCTGAACGAAAATTAAATTAGTGACAATTATTTATGTTTTCAGAATTTCAAAGTGAATAACAAAAATTCACTAACCTGAATACGGTAAAATTAATGTGTTAACTTTCTCAAAGAAACATAAATTACTTAAATTTATACACTTTTAAATAGAATAAAAGATAAAATAAATTATGAAAAAAATGCCTTCAATGAATATCATTGTTTTTGAAACTGAACTAAGAATATAAAGGAAAAAGATTGTAAATAAAGCACTCACCCACAGCTACTGTAACTCCTAAGTAATAATTATAACAGGCTACATAATAGCGAAGGTATGATAATGGCTTTTCTTAAAAAGAATTTACATAAAGGTGTTTTTATCACCGCTTAGTAGTCTACTAAATAATATCATTTTTCATTATTAAAATTTCATAACTTTATATTTCAATACATCGTTAGATACGTTGGTGAAAAAATAGATCATTTTTATGGTCTAATTAATTTAAAACAAAAAATAATACTTTTAATACACAAAAAATGAAGATATTTATGTAAAGTTTTGTTTGCTTTAGTAAGTACGTTAAAGTTCTTTTCTAGTGCCTTTCTTTTTAGTGTCTTTTTATTTTCTAACCGCATCGATAAAAAAATAAAATTGATTTTATTTTATAATTTTTACTTGTTCTAGAAGAATACAACTAGAATAACTTTGTTCTTAACAATAATATATATATATAATCTATAATAGATAAGGTTTTTAGATTATTCTGTTCGAAAGATTTCGATCCAATATAATTTTGACATACTAAGTAACTTATATTTTAATTCAAAATTTGTACAAATTTTAAATTGTATACACTATAAAAGAAATATACAATATTTTTTTTTTGACAATGAATTAACTCACCATAGAAGCTTACAGAATGCTTCTAGGTGAGTAAATGAAAATGGAAATTTGTAGCATGAGAAAAATGCCATCCCTCACTGGGATTGAAACCCGTGACCTT